>NW_027506881.1:251249-276249 GCF_052324685.1 Brachyhypopomus gauderio
GATGGGTGGAGAGAGGGTGTAGGTGTGTGATGGGTGGAGAGATGGTGTGGGTGTGTGTGTGTGTGTGTGTGGGTGTGTGATGGGTGGAGAGAGGGTGTGGGTGTGTGATGGGTGGAGAGAGGGTGTAGGTGTGTGATGGGTGGAGAGAGGGTGTGGGTGTGTGATGGGTGGAGAGAGGGTGTGGGTGTGTGATGGGTGGACAGAGGGTGTAGGTGTGTGATGGGTGGAGAGAGGGTGTAGGTGTGTGATGGGTGGAGAGAGGGTGTAGGTGTGTGTGATGGGTGGAGAGAGGGTGTAGGTGTGTGATGGGTGGAGAGAGGGTGTAGGTGTGTGTGATGGGTGGAGAGAGGGTGTGTGTGTGTGTGTGTGATGGGTGGAGAGAGGGTGTAGGTGTGTGATGGGTGGAGAGAGGGTGTAGGTGTGTGATGGGTGGAGAGAGGGTGTAGGTGTGTGATGGGTGGAGAAAGGGTGTGTGTGTGTGTGTGTGTGTGTGTGTGATGGGTGGAGAGAGGGTGTAGGTGTGTGATGGGTGGAGAGAGGGTGTAGGTGTGTGTGATGGGTGGAGAGAGGGTGTAGGTGTGTGATGGGTGGAGAGAGGGTGTAGGTGTGTGTGATGGGTGGAGAGAGGGTGTGTGTGTGTGATGGGTGGAGAGAGGGTGTAGGTGTGTGATGGGTGGAGAGAGGGTGTGGGTGTGTGATGGGTGGAGAGAGGGTGTAGGTGTGTGATGGGTGGAGAGAGGGTGTAGGTGTGTGATGGGTGGAGAGATGGTGTGGGTGTGTGATGGGTGGAGAGAGGGTGTGGGTGTGTGTGATGGGTGGAGAGAGGGTGTAGGTGTGTGTGATGGGTGGAGAGAGGGTGTGTGTGTGTGTGTGATGGGTGGAGAGAGGGTGTAGGTGTGTGTGATGTGTGGAGAGAGGGTGTGTGTGTGTGTGATGTGTGGAGAGAGGGTGTAGGTGTGTGATGGGTGGACAGAGGGTGTGGGTGTGTGTGATGGGTGGAGAGAGGGTGTAGGTGTGTGATGGGTGGAGAGAGGGTGTGGGTGTGTGATGGGTGGAGAGAGGGTGTAGGTGTGTGATGGGTGGAGAGAGAGTGTGGGTGTGTGATGGGTGGAGAGAGGGTGTAGGTGTGTGATGGGTGGAGAGATGGTGTGGGTGTGTGATGGGTGGAGAGATGGTGTGGGTGTGTGATGGGTGGAGAGAGGGTGTAGGTGTGTGATGGGTAGGGTTGCAACAATAACGTAAGAACGTAAGACGGATACCCCCTTTTTACGCCACTGGTGATGGGTGGAGAGAGGGTGTGGGTGTGTGATGGGTGGAGAGAGGGTGTAGGTGTGTGATGGGTGGAGAGAGGGTGTGGGTGTGTGATGGGTGGAGAGAGGGTGTAGGTGTGTGTGTGTGTGTGTGTGTGTGTGTGTGTGTGTGTGTGTGTGTGTGTGTGTGTGATGGTGGAGAGAGGGTGTGGGTGCGTGATGGGTGGAGAGAGGGTGTAGGTGTGTGATGGGTGGAGAGATGGTGTGGGTGTGTGATGGGTGGAGAGAGGGTGTAGGTGTGTGTGTGTGTGTGTGTGTGTGTGTGTGTGTGTGTGTGTGTGTGTGTGATGGTGGAGAGAGGGTGTGGGTGTGTGATGGGTGGAGAGAGGGTGTAGGTGTGTGATGGGTGGAGAGATGGTGTGGGTGTGTGATGGGTGGAGAGATGGTGTGGGTGTGTGATGGGTGGAGAGAGGGTGTGGGTGTGTGATGGGTGGAGAGAGGGTGTAGGTGTGTGATGGGTGGAGAGATGGTGTGGGTGTGTGTGTGTGTGTGTGTGGGTGTGTGATGGGTGGAGAGAGGGTGTGGGTGTGTGATGGGTGGAGAGAGGGTGTAGGTGTGTGATGGGTGGAGAGAGGGTGTGGGTGTGTGATGGGTGGAGAGAGGGTGTGGGTGTGTGATGGGTGGACAGAGGGTGTAGGTGTGTGATGGGTGGAGAGAGGGTGTAGGTGTGTGATGGGTGGAGAGAGGGTGTAGGTGTGTGTGATGGGTGGAGAGAGGGTGTAGGTGTGTGATGGGTGGAGAGAGGGTGTAGGTGTGTGTGATGGGTGGAGAGAGGGTGTGTGTGTGTGTGTGTGATGGGTGGAGAGAGGGTGTAGGTGTGTGATGGGTGGAGAGAGGGTGTAGGTGTGTGATGGGTGGAGAGAGGGTGTAGGTGTGTGATGGGTGGAGAAAGGGTGTGTGTGTGTGTGTGTGTGTGTGTGTGATGGGTGGAGAGAGGGTGTAGGTGTGTGATGGGTGGAGAGAGGGTGTAGGTGTGTGTGATGGGTGGAGAGAGGGTGTAGGTGTGTGATGGGTGGAGAGAGGGTGTAGGTGTGTGTGATGGGTGGAGAGAGGGTGTGTGTGTGTGATGGGTGGAGAGAGGGTGTAGGTGTGTGATGGGTGGAGAGAGGGTGTGGGTGTGTGATGGGTGGAGAGAGGGTGTAGGTGTGTGATGGGTGGAGAGAGGGTGTAGGTGTGTGATGGGTGGAGAGATGGTGTGGGTGTGTGATGGGTGGAGAGAGGGTGTGGGTGTGTGTGATGGGTGGAGAGAGGGTGTAGGTGTGTGATGGGTGGAGAGAGGGTGTAGGTGTGTGATGGGTGGAGAGAGGGTGTAGGTGTGTGATGGGTGGAGAGAGGGTGTGGGTGTGTGTGATGGGTGGAGAGAGGGTGTGGGTGTGTGATGGGTGGAGAGAGGGTGTGGGTGTGTGATGGGTGGAGAGAGGGTGTGGGTGTGTGATGGGTGGAGAGAGGGTGTAGGTGTGTGATGGGTGGAGAGATGGTGTGGGTGTGTGATGGGTGGAGAGAGGGTGTGGGTGTGTGATGGGTGGAGGGAGGGTGTGGGTGTGTGATGGGTGGAGAGAGGGTGTGGGTGTGTGATGGGTGGAGAGAGGGTGTGTGTGTGTGATGGGTGGAGAGAGGGTGTGGGTGTGTGATGGGTGGAGAGAGGGTGTGGGTGTGTGATGGGTGGAGAGAGGGTGTGGGTGTGTGTGATGGGTGGAGAGAGGGTGTAGGTGTGTGATGGGTGGAGAGAGGGTGTAGGTGTGTGATGGGTGGAGAGAGGGTGTAGGTGTGTGATGGGTGGAGAGAGGGTGTAGGTGTGTGATGGGTGGAGAGAGGGTGTGGGTGTGTGTGATGGGTGGAGAGAGGGTGTGGGTGTGTGATGGGTGGAGAGAGGGTGTGGGTGTGTGTGATGGGTGGAGAGAGGGTGTAGGTGTGTGATGGGTGGAGAGATGGTGTGGGTGTGTGATGGGTGGAGAGATGGTGTGGGTGTGTGTGATGGGTGGAGAGAGGGTGTGTGTGTGATGGGTGGAGAGAGGGTGTGGGTGTGTGATGGGTGGAGAGATGGTGTGGGTGTGTGTGATGGGTGGAGAGAGGGTGTAGGTGTGTGATGGGTGGAGAGAGGGTGTAGGTGTGTGATGGGTGGAGAGAGGGTGTGGGTGTGTGATGGGTGGAGAGATGGTGTGGGTGTGTGTGATGGGTGGAGAGAGGGTGTGGGTGTGTGATGGGTGGAGAGAGGGTGTAGGTGTGTGATGGGTGGAGAGAGGGTGTGGGTGTGTGTGATGGGTGGAGAGAGGGTGTAGGTGTGTGATGGGTGGAGAGAGGGTGTAGGTGTGTGATGGGTGGAGAGAGGGTGTAGGTGTGTGTGATGGGTGGAGAGAGGGTGTGTGTGTGTGTGTGATGGGTGGAGAGAGGGTGTAGGTGTGTGTGATGTGTGGAGAGAGGGTGTGTGTGTGTGTGATGTGTGGAGAGAGGGTGTAGGTGTGTGATGGGTGGACAGAGGGTGTGGGTGTGTGTGATGGGTGGAGAGAGGGTGTAGGTGTGTGATGGGTGGAGAGAGGGTGTGGGTGTGTGATGGGTGGAGAGAGGGTGTAGGTGTGTGATGGGTGGAGAGAGAGTGTGGGTGTGTGATGGGTGGAGAGAGGGTGTAGGTGTGTGATGGGTGGAGAGATGGTGTGGGTGTGTGATGGGTGGAGAGATGGTGTGGGTGTGTGATGGGTGGAGAGAGGGTGTAGGTGTGTGATGGGTAGGGTTGCAACAATAACGTAAGAACGTAAGACGGATACCCCCTTTTTACGCCACTGGTGATGGGTGGAGAGAGGGTGTGGGTGTGTGATGGGTGGAGAGAGGGTGTAGGTGTGTGATGGGTGGAGAGAGGGTGTGGGTGTGTGATGGGTGGAGAGAGGGTGTAGGTGTGTGTGTGTGTGTGTGTGTGTGTGTGTGTGTGTGTGTGTGTGTGTGTGTGTGTGTGATGGTGGAGAGAGGGTGTGGGTGCGTGATGGGTGGAGAGAGGGTGTAGGTGTGTGATGGGTGGAGAGATGGTGTGGGTGTGTGATGGGTGGAGAGAGGGTGTAGGTGTGTGTGTGTGTGTGTGTGTGTGTGTGTGTGTGTGTGTGTGTGTGATGGTGGAGAGAGGGTGTGGGTGTGTGATGGGTGGAGAGAGGGTGTAGGTGTGTGATGGGTGGAGAGATGGTGTGGGTGTGTGATGGGTGGAGAGATGGTGTGGGTGTGTGATGGGTGGAGAGAGGGTGTGTGATGGGTGGAGAGAGGGTGTAGGTGTGTGATGGGTGGAGAGAGGGTGTGGGTGTGTGATGGGTGGAGAGAGGGTGTAGGTGTGTGATGGGTGGAGAGAGGGTGTAGGTGTGTGATGGGTGGAGAGATGGTGTGGGTGTGTGATGGGTGGAGAGAGGGTGTGGGTGTGTGATGGGTGGAGAGAGGGTGTGGGTGTGTGATGGGTGGAGAGAGGGTGTAGGTGTGTGATGGGTGGAGAGAGGGTGTAGGTGTGTGATGGGTGGAGAGATGGTGTGGGTGTGTGATGGGTGGAGAGAGGGTGTGTGATGGGTGGAGAGAGGGTGTAGGTGTGTGATGGGTGGAGAGAGGGTGTGGGTGTGTGTGATGGGTGGAGAGAGGGTGTGGGTGTGTGTGATTGGTGGAGAGAGGGTGTAGGTGCAGGTTCCTAATGAAACAGCCTCAGCAAAAGCATGACAGAGCTTCCGAACGTGTGTGTGTGTGTGTGTGTGTGTGTGTGTGTGTGTGTGTGTGTGTGTCTGTTAGTATCAGAGAGATGAAAGCAAAGGTGTGTGAGATAAAGGACTTGCTGAAAGATAAACAAAGGGAGACAGAGAGAAATGAAGAAGAAGAGACATGGGGGGTGTTGGGAGGGGGGCGGGGGTGAGAGTTCAAATGTGCAACCAGTTTGTTGACAGCATCTTGACTTTTGAATGAATTGATTTTGTACATGGACCAAAAGCAATCATCCAGAAAAATCAAGAGAACCAAGACTTTGTAGAAGACTGAAAGAGAGAGGGAGAGAAATAGAAAGAGAGATAAGGAGACAGCAGGGGAGAGATGGAGGCAGAGAGAGAGAGAGAGAGAGAGAGAGAGAGAGAGAGAGAGAGAGAGAGAGAGAATCCTCTACTCCACACTGCTCTCTCTCCCTCCCTTTCTCAGTCCAGAAACAGCTCACTTTAACCAGTGTGTGTATGCACCACTGGCCCCTGTGGCCCCTGTGTGGCCCCTGTGTGGCCCCCGTGTGGCCCCTGTGTGGCTCCATCCTCTCACCGCTATAATTAACACACCGCTGCCAGATAGCGGGATCACCAGCTGCTGTGTGTACAGCCTGATTCATCTCCGCTGTAACCACAAACTGTCAGCCAGGATGTTCCCAGGTGACGATGTTCTGTAGCAGTGGTCACGCCACAGAACCAGAAACACCACAAACCAACAGAGCAGAAGGCCCTGGAGGCGGGGGCGGGGCTGGCCGGGGAGGGGCGGGGCTTATACACCCGGACCATTATGGGCAGTGTCTGCGTGATTTGCTCACCAACATTATCGAACTCTAATGTCCTGGAGAATCGCTGATCTAGAGGTCAGCGCCAACGGCACTTTGTATTTTTTGCAGTGTGTGTTTGTGCAGGGACACACTGACACACATCAGGGCCGTGGTGAGAACATTTATTTATTTATCTACTCCCTTACATCAGTTTATGACTCATCTACTGTTCTCCAGCAATTGACATGGGATTAAACTGGATTAAGAGGGATTATGATGAACAACGAGGGAGAATTCATACGTGGGGTTATTGAAATACATCATAAAATCGGACTCATCTGACTGGTTATATAATTAAAGGCAGCAGCTCTGTGTAATTGTCTCTAATCTCAGGAGAGGAGAAAGAGGTTTGTCTCCGCACTGGACAAGAATAAAACGCAGATACCTCAAATAAAAGGGGGGGGGGTGTTGCTTTGTAACCATCTGAACTCAATCATAGAGAGACTAAGAATAAGACTGAGGGGAGTAGGGGAGAGAGAGAGAGAGAGAGAGAGAGAGAGAGAGAGAGAGAGAGAGAGGTAAAGAGACAGACAGGGAGTGAGAGTCAGAGACTGAGGGAGAGAGAGAGAGAGAGAGACTGAAGAGGAGAGGAAGAGAGAGAGAGAGTCAGATGGACAGGCAGCAACAGAAAGCAAACAAACCCTTCGTCTTTAGTATTTTGGTCTTCTGCAGTGTTTAATTACGCACGTTGGCTGATGTCCAGGGTGAGTTGATGGGTAATTGCAGGCGTGTGCACTGATTGGCCGTGGGGTCATTTAGAGGCTTTGACCATCATGCGTTTGCCAGTACTATAGGGATGGATGGGGCAAAGAGCGTGTCACCATGGCTACCAGCATGGTGACTGCCCACTAAGACAGTGTATGGCTCCTCCCCTTTAGGCCAAACCAGAAGAGGAATGTCTCAACTCTGACCCGACCGTATCAAAATTAGAGTCCTACACATCACCAGCAGAGCAGATTTATCAGTTTGTTTTTTTTGAAGTGGATCGTGACACCCTTATCTTTCCTATGTCTGTGACTACACACACACACACACACACACACACACACACACACACACACACACGCACAAGTCCACACATGTCTATGAAAGATTATTATCTGTAGAAGATGGTTTTTCACTGAAGTGTCTTATTGGACTCTCATCTAAAGCGCAGGAGCCAAAAGAAAATATCTCTCCTCATGACAGGACAGCGAAGCGACCCTGTGGGTTCAAAACGTTTGTGTGTTTGTTATTGGGAAGTGAAAGAGGAGTGCACATGCACACACACAAAGACACAGACACACACAGAGTGAAAGAAAACCACGTTCTGTAGGCTAGATGGAGAGAGAATGAGTGGAAGTTTTCACACACACACCTACAACATGAGACTGAAACAAGCAGACCCGCAGAGATGCTGGAGATCTCGTCAGATGTTCTGCAGACCTGCCATTCCTCCCTCTCCCCCATCAGAAGGAAAGCTGGAGAGATGAGAGACACAGGCAGAAGATCACAGGTCTTCTCACCTGGTAGACCGAAGATGAGAAGGTTTAAGAGAAGGTTTCTCGTAAAAAGTATGTGAACCAGACATGTCAGACGTAGCCCTATGGGGCGGGGGGGCAGGACGTGTGTGTGTGCTGTGTGTGTGTGTGTAAACTGGAGGGAGGACTGCCTCACTCCAGCTCCTCACCTGATCTGAGAATAATAATAATAATAATAATAATTTCCACTTCTATAGCGCCTTTCAAAGTACCCAAGGACGCTGTACAGAGAAATACAAAAAACAAAAACACAGACAAGAACAGACAATAAAAAAGAAAAAAGAAAATCCCATAGAACAGACCTAAGTTGAGGAAGTTGTGAGAAAATGTTGATTAAATAGGTGGGTCTTTAGTTGAGCCTTGAATGCGTTAAGAGATGGTAAGAGACGGAGGGAGAGGGGAAGAGAGTTCCAGAGAGTAGGAGCCGCCACACTGAAAGATCGACCACCCATGGTGCTTAACTTGAATCTAGGAACAACTAAGAGTCCAGTGTCAGATGACCGAAGCCGGCGAGTGGGGGCATAGCGGTGCAAAAGATTAGCCAGATATATGGGAGCCAAACCAGAGAGTGCTTTGAAAGTAAGTACTAGAATTTTGTACTGGATACGGAGACTTATCGGAAGCCAATGAAGACGCTCTAAGACAGGTGTTATATGGTCGTACTTCCTTGACTGGGTCAGAACACGAGCAGCAGCATTCTGAACAGTCTGAAGGGACCGAAGAGACTTAGAGGGAAGACCATAGAAGAGAGAGTTGCAGTAGTCTAGTTTGGAAGTGATGAGAGCATGAACCAAGGTTTCAGCAGATGTAGGAGACAGAAATGAGCGTAGGCGGGAAATATTGCGGAGTTGAAGGAAGGCTGATTTAGTGAGTGAACGTATCTGAGGTTCGAATGAAAGAGTCGGATCAAACAGAACCCCAAGATTACGTGCAACAGGTGATGATTTGACCGGCAAACCAGCAACAGTAAGTGATGTATTGGCAAGGGGAAGGGCCATAGACTTAGTGCCAATAATAAGAAACTCAGTCTTATGGGCATTTAATAAAAGAAAATTGGCATGTAGCCACAGGTTGAGGTCAGATATACATTTAGTGATGGATGGGGGTGGGAAAGGTGCATGAGGCTTAAAGCTGAGATAAAGCTGAGTGTCATCAGCATAGAGATGGTATTTTAATCCATACTGTCGTAACAACTCACCGAGTGGCAGAATATAAATAGTAAAAAGCAGTGGTCCTAGCACTGAGCCCTGAGGAACACCCTGAGCAACCGGAGCTAAATCAGAGAACAGCAAGTGGAGGTCACCGAGCACACGAACAGGTCGTCCCATCAGGCAGGATCTGACCCCAGAACAGACTGAAGTCTAGTGCAATCTTCCAACTCCCCTGTGACCTTGATGCAAGTATATCCTGCATTGACAGACCCAGGTCCAGTAGAAGGTCCAACATTTCTACCTAACGGTCCTCTTACAGTAGTTCAGGTGCTCAAGTTTGGGTGTAACTTCGGATTCTATTTGAGAAATGACCTTACCTTCCTGATCCTTTAGTCATATCCACTTAGGACCAACGGCGTGGATCAGAACAAGAACTTTCTTATTCTTAAAAGAGCAAATTATGTCATGCCTGGATATCACAGCGTCTCTTCATACAGGTATTTTCAATTTTTATTTGAGGTGTTCTTTGGCATCTAAAGTAGGAATATGTTCAACACGTTGGCATTTCGACATCCGCAAAACTGTCTCTCCTCATCCTGTACAAGCCCTAACAGACGAGGACTCTTCCAGCTCATGGGTAATGAGACTCGCCTCACTCGAGAGTGTGTGTGTGTGTGTGTAGCACAGTGCAGATTACTCTAGTGGGAGTGCAATCAAAATTCTTCCTCCCTCCCTCTGTGTGTGTGTGTGTGTGTGTGTGTGTGTCTTCTGAGTATTCCAGGCTGCATCATCAAGGTAGGTGTGCACATAAAACCTCCCATATTCATTTTCCTCTTTCCTAATGATCTCTTCATGTCGTAGCACAAACCTTTAACGTGAACCAAGACAGAAACGTCAGGCGTCTTTAATGCCTCTACTGCCACAGTGTGTCTCCATCACGCCCACTTCTCACAAACCACAACCTGAGGTCAGCTCAGGACATGCTGGTGACCAGGAACCGTGAGGAGGAGATTCAGGGCTCACTGGCCTGGTGCACATTTAGCCTGGTGAGCTATGTGAAAGGCCACGTAGTAAACAAACCTCTCCATATCTGCTCAGGCCATTAAAGTGTCCTCCCTCTGTGTAGAGATGATTAGAAAATTCATCACCTTGTTAAGTTATGGCTCTCAGAGTTGTTTCTCAACTCTCAACAGTTTATATATTTAGTATATTAGTCCAAATATAGGCTAAATGAAATGCTTTTATGTATTGTTGTCATGTCTGATCTGTATGGTTTTGATCATAACAGACATTTGGGTTATACTATATAAATGAGTCTTTATTTGTGGGTATAATTGGGCACAGCACCCAAACAGGAACGATTACTCAGCCATGAAGCAAAATGTAAACAACAACCACCTGGATGTTGATAAACACTGTAACAGTCTGAGGGTGGGAATGTGAGTTATTCTGGGTGTAGGGATGTGAGTTATTCTGAGTGTGTAGGAATGTGGGTTATTCTGAGTGTAGGAATGTGGGTTATTCTGAGTGTAGGGATGTGAGTGTGAGTTATTCTGGGTGTAGGAATGTGGGTTATTCTGAGTGTAGGGATGTGAGTTATTCTGAGTGTGTAGAAATGTGAGTTATTCTGAGTGTAGGGATGCGAGTTATTCTGAGTGTAGGGATGTGAGTTATTCTGAGTGTGTAGGAATGTGGGTTATTCTGAGTGTGTAGGAATGTGAGTTATTCTGAGTGTGTAGGAATGTGAGTTATTCTGAGTGTGTAGGAATGTGGGTTATTGTGAGTGTAGGGATGTGGGTTATTCTGAGTGTGTAGGAATGTGAGTTATTCTGGGTGTAGGAATGTGGGTTATTCTGAGTGGAGGGATGTGAGTTATTCTGAGTGTAGGGATGTGAGTTATTCTGAGTGTGTAGGAATGTGGGTTATTCTGAGTGTGTAGGAATGTGGGTTAATCTGAGTGTGTAGGAATGTGGGTTATTCTGAGTGTAGGGATGTGAGTGTGAGTTATTCTGGGTGTAGGAATGTAGGTTATTCTGAGTGTAGGGATGTGAGTTATTCTGAGTGTGTAGGAATGTGAGTTATTCTGGGTGCAGGAATGTGGGTTATTCTGTGTGTAGGAATGTGGGTTATTCTGTGTGTAGGAATGTGGGTTATTCTGGGTGTAGGAATGTGGGTTATTCTGAGTGTGTAGGAATGTGAGTTATTCTGAGTGTGTAGGAATGTGGGTTATTCTGAGTGTAGGGATGTGAGTTATTCTGAGTGTAGGGATGTGAGTTATTCTGAGTGTGTAGGAATGTGGGTTATTCTGAGTGTAGGAATGTGGGTTATTCTGAGTGTAGGGATGTGAGTGTGAGTTATTCTGGGTGTAGGAATGTGGGTTATTCTGAGTGTAGGGATGTGAGTTATTCTGAGTGTGTAGAAATGTGAGTTATTCTGAGTGTAGGGATGCGAGTTATTCTGAGTGTAGGGATGTGAGTTATTCTGAGTGTGTAGGAATGTGGGTTATTCTGAGTGTGTAGGAATGTGAGTTATTCTGAGTGTGTAGGAATGTGAGTTATTCTGAGTGTGTAGGAATGTGAATTATAATGTGGGTTATTGTGAGTGTAGGGATGTGGGTTATTCTGAGTGTGTAGGAATGTGAGTTATTCTGGGTGTAGGAATGTGGGTTATTCTGAGTGTAGGGATGTCAGTTATTCTGAGTGTGTAGGAATGTGAGTTATTCTGGGTGTAGGAATGTGGGTTATTCTGAGTGGAGGGATGTGAGTTATTCTGAGTGTAGGGATGTGAGTTATTCTGAGTGTGTAGGAATGTGGGTTATTCTGAGTGTGTAGGAATGTGGGTTAATCTGAGTGTGTAGGAATGTGGGTTATTCTGAGTGTAGGGATGTGAGTGTGAGTTATTCTGGGTGTAGGAATGTAGGTTATTCTGAGTGTAGGGATGTGAGTTATTCTGAGTGTGTAGGAATGTGAGTTATTCTGGGTGCAGGAATGTGGGTTATTCTGTGTGTAGGAATGTGGGTTATTCTGTGTGTAGGAATGTGGGTTATTCTGGGTGTAGGAATGTGGGTTATTCTGAGTGTGTAGGAATGTGAGTTATTCTGAGTGTGTAGGAATGTGGGTTATTCTGAGTGTAGGGATGTGAGTTATTCTGAGTGTAGGGATGTGAGTTATTCTGAGTGTGTAGGAATGTGGGTTATTCTGAGTGTAGGAATGTGGGTTATTCTGAGTGTAGGGATGTGAGTGTGAGTTATTCTGGGTGTAGGAATGTGGGTTATTCTGAGTGTAGGGATGTGAGTTATTCTGAGTGTGTAGAAATGTGAGTTATTCTGAGTGTAGGGATGCGAGTTATTCTGAGTGTAGGGATGTGAGTTATTCTGAGTGTGTAGGAATGTGGGTTATTCTGAGTGTGTAGGAATGTGAGTTATTCTGAGTGTGTAGGAATGTGAGTTATTCTGAGTGTGTAGGAATGTGAATTATAATGTGGGTTATTGTGAGTGTAGGGATGTGGGTTATTCTGAGTGTGTAGGAATGTGAGTTATTCTGGGTGTAGGAATGTGGGTTATTCTGAGTGTAGGGATGTCAGTTATTCTGAGTGTGTAGGAATGTGAGTTATTCTGGGTGTAGGAATGTGGGTTATTCTGAGTGGAGGGATGTGAGTTATTCTGAGTGTAGGGATGTGAGTTATTCTGAGTGTGTAGGAATGTGGGTTATTCTGAGTGTGTAGGAATGTGGGTTAATCTGAGTGTGTAGGAATGTGGGTTATTCTGAGTGTAGGGATGTGAGTGTGAGTTATTCTGGGTGTAGGGATGTGAGTTATTCTGAGTGTGTAGGAATGTGAGTTATTCTGGGTGCAGGAATGTGGGTTATTCTGTGTGTAGGAATGTGGGTTATTCTGTGTGTAGGAATGTGGGTTATTCTGGGTGTAGGAATGTGGGTTATTCTGAGTGTGTAGGAATGTGAGTTATTCTGAGTGTGTAGGAATGTGGGTTATTCTGAGTGTAGGGATGTGAGTAATTCTGAGTGTGTAGGGATGTGAGTTATTCTGAGTGTGTAGGAATGTGAGTTATTCTGGGTGTAGGAATGTGGGTTATTCTGAGTGTAGGGATGTGAGTTATTCTGAGTGTGTAGGAATGTGAGTTATTCTGGGTGTAGGAATGTGGGTTATTCTGAGTGTAGGGATGTGAGTTATTCTGAGTGTGTAGGAATATGGGTTATTCTGAGTGTGTAGGAATGTGGGTTATTCTGAGTGTAGGGATGTGAGTTATTCTGAGTGTGTAGGAATGTGAGTTATTCTGAGGGTAGGAATGTGAGTTATTCTGAGGGTAGGGATGTGGGTTATTCTGAGGGTAGGCTAAATTAGTTGGGCCTGTATTTCTGGATGCCTGCTTAGAGTTCTCCCACAGCGAATTCAAATAGTTCATCTAAAATGGCGAGTTTAAATGTAGCGTTCAGAATGCTTTAATTTCTGACACCCGCAATTATGTCACAGGGCTTTTATTTATTTATTTGCCTGAGAGTAAAATTTGGGGCGCTGTGTGAAATGTACTGAGAAATTGGGAGAGAGCTTTTATTTTGGCGGGCCTGTTAACATACTGATGGAGTGCCTACAGCCCGTCTAATTTGGTGGTAAATATCGTCTTACACAGTTTGCAGGGGATGAATGCAAGCAAGGCAGGAGAGACGCAAACACTCGCAGGACGCGACCCCGCGCTAGCGCACGACACACCTGACGCCAAGTGACCGCTGGGAACAGGAGGCTTTTACCTAATCAGCGACGGCACTGTGCCCAAACACAACCTGATTGTCTTCATTTGCGATGCTTCTGTTAGTCCTCGGTGGGAAAATCTCATAACGTCAGCCAAACGGGAATAAAACGCCCTGCATAAAACCCATTTACAACGGCATTTGTTTACGAAAGCTTTCAGCTGATGATTTGTCTTGGCCGATGCGGTTTACGCACGCCGGGAGAACCCCGAAGCTGCAGTGGGCGGGGCTACCGTGTAGTCTATAATCTCAACCCAAAATGAGCTGTAGTCTATAACCTCAACCCAAAATGAGCTGTAGTCTACACCCTCAACCCAACAAGAGCTGTAGTCTATTCTTTCAACCCAAAATGAGCTGTAGTCTATTCTTTCAACCCAAAATGAGCTGTAGTCTATACCCACAACCCAAAATGAGCTGTAGTCTATAACCTCAACCCAAAATGAGCTGTAGTCTACACCCTAAACCCAAAATGAGCTGTAGTCTACACCCTAAACCCAAAATGAGCTGTAGTCTACACCCTAAACCCAAAATGAGCTGTAGTCTACACCCTAAACCCAAAATGAGCGTGAAAGTGTACAATACAGGAAGAACATAACTCTGGAATAAATGTAGAGGTGACTGGACTGAACGTTCTCCACTGAAACCAACAACACAACTCAAAACCTAAAATACAACTCAAATAAGCCAGCATCACAAAACAAACTTAAAATACAACTCAAATAAGCCAGCTTCAGAGAACGTAATGTACCACTGTAAAAAGCAAAGAATGTCAGTTCACCAATGTAATTGACATATCAGTGAAAGAATTCGGATTAGAAACCACATGTTGGAATGAATTGCCAGAACAAACCCGAGGCCCTGACTCACCTGTGCAGGACCAGAACCAGAACCAGCCTCACTGCTCGACCTAGAGGGGTTCACCGAAGTTCAGGCTGTGTTTGAAGAGGCTCTTCAGACGGCAGACATGGAGAGAGAGGAGGAGGAGAGACAGATGGGAGCTGACACGGTTGGGTCGGGGTGGGGAGTTCCCCCTTTTGTTTCATTAGGTGTCATTTTCTAGCAGTTTATTAACAACCCCCCCCCCACACACACACACACACACACACACACACACACACAGAGGCAAATGCACACAAAGAGAAGAAGTTGCAGTGCCTCATGGGAAATCAGCTTGCTACTCTACAGTTCTGTCTTTCCACAGCGGCGTGTGCCTGCCTAAGACCAGCCCTCCAACACGGTGTAATAAACTCAAACAGGAGCTCTGAGGGCGTCTGCCGCGTCTTGAAGGAGGATTACGACTACCAGCCGCTTCACGGGTCACAGATGTTAAAGTTCTCAGACTGCTGCACCATGAAACACACAAACAACAAACACACAAACAGGAAACTCAACATGAATCCACAAACAAGGACTAACAACGCGCAGAGGATTCTGGGTCACGTGCCATTCACGTGAGGCAAAAACAGCCACGTGGATTGTAGCTGCCAAAGCTGTTCGCTACATATACGGCGGTTCAGATGAACTGATTCATGTTGCCAGGAAGGTGATCCAGTGACAGGATTCAGGTTACGAGAGAAGCGGATCCTGTCTGTAGTGCCCTTTTGTGCTAAAGATAGCGGGGAGACACCTGGACGAAGCGTTCAGGAGGAAACTTGACTTCCCCCTCAGTGTGAGAGCGTTCGGCAGGTGAGCGTCCTGCCGGGGAAGGTGGTCACCAACCAGCTGAAGCTCTGAGCAAGCTGTGGTCTCCACAAACCAGCGGAGAAGGGGGCGTGAACGGCAGGGCCACACGGCCTGAGGGCCAAACAGCCCGACAGCTGGAGCCACGGTTCCCCACAGGTGTGCAAGTCCACGGTCAAACGGACTCCCAGCACCGGAATGGACCAGGCTGAACATCAGGCTTCGCTGCAGCGAGAGAACGTGACCTGGAAGCTCGCGTGGCCGTCGCTCTGAAGGCTGCGTGACGTGAGAGTGACCTGACGATACAGACGTGTCTGAAGCAGGAGACCCGGGGGGGTGGGGGGGGGATGATCACCGCAGGACCAGAGCTGCAGTTCACAGACTTGCTGCTCTGACGTTTGGCAGATGCAGGCGCTAATCTCCACCCGGAGCGGCGCGGCCGACCTCCTCTACAATCCTGATGCCTCTGGTGTTTCTTCTCCCGTTTCCAACATTCTTCTCTTTAAGGATTTGTTTTTTTTAGACATAGAATTGAATTCTAACAAATCCTCTGAACATCTGCCTCATTTTCATCTTGTAAACATATTTTCAGGACTCTCCATCGACACCGTTCGAGATCGAGGTGTAAAAATATGCGTTTTTAGGTCGGCGTCACACGACTGAGAAGCAGACGGGCAGGATGTGAGACGAGTGGGTTCGTCAGCCCGACAGACGCCGCCAGTCTGGCCTCCGTCTCTCCGTGGCGAAACGCGTCTGTTCTGTTGGGACGCTCACGTGGGCGTTGTGGTCCAACAGCATTCGGGCCAGTTTACTTCTATGTCACACGTAGGCTGGGTGGCACCGGGACCCAGGAGACGCCGTGTCACTCAAGCCCGACGTTTCACTTCCAGCTGTTCGATTGGCCACCAGGGTTCACTGCCAGGAACCCAACAGAGCTGTAAATGTCACAGGTGTAATTTTTTAATTGCACCTCTTCATCAAAAGAAATATTTCATCGTCCATCTAAAGGCAAAACCACCATACAGAATCGAGCTCATAGAATCAGCTGTGTATAATATTAACAAAACAACAGACATGTTTACTGACACACAGTACCAAACCAGATAAGGGTTGGATCAGTCGAGAATGAAGGGGGCGGGGCGAACAACACGTTTCACGTGAGCTGAAAACTCCTCCGGAGATACCTGGCCAAGCGTCTGTGGAAGAGGAACCCCAGGAACCCAACGCTTAGAAATGTGAATGAATGTTCTGTACCATGTGCTTTGTGTTTAATAATCATGATGAATCTTTTTGTTTTGTTTATTTACTTATTTACATTTGTTGTTCATGCTTGAGGTCACTGAACTCAAATATAAGAATTATTACAAAACAATAAAAAATCTCACACATAACAAGCCCTTAAGCAAAAGATACAATTCCATATTTAAGTCCCACATTTTTTAAATAAATGTTTTACATAAATTCATACACCAAATAAACAGACTTCATTGTGCCAGTAATTGGACTCACATTTACAATTTTCAGTTTAAGCATCTAGAAAGAGACGGTTAAGTGACCACGCCCTCAGCTTCTTCTGGGCCTTGATCGATGTTTACACAGCCTCCACGTTAATAACGCAGACAGCTAACCGCTATTATTGTGTTCAGCGCCGACTACAAGGAGATGCAGAAATTACATTTCTTCCTATTACTCCTGAAAACCAAAGTAATCCTAGATTACTGTTTTCACCAACTGATGAGCTTTGAAATCCACAGATGAACATGGTGGCATCTCATAGGAATTTATTCTGCATTCGCTCTGCGAGGAATGTGCACCGCATTCCAAATGCTGCCCACAAAACACTCTGGGCGCTGTAGTAACTCAGTGGGGAGAAGATGTGAGATGTGATGGTATCTCAGATGGAATACACAACATGGGCCCTGAATTAAATTACAACATTTTTTTTTTTATCTGAAGGGATTCTGTATAACCACATAGACACTGTGCTCGACACGGACTGCGTGGCTGTGTTGGTCTGGGCGTGTTTATCTTGTCCGGACGCTGTGGGTGTGTGGGGGGCAACACTCCTCTGATCCGTAGTTCACCATAAACTCCTCAAAACCTCGAAATGCAAAGCTAAAGCACAACGGTTCATAACAGTCCACAGTGATCTGAGAGTCTCTGCAATGCTTGGGTGAACTGGGTGAATATTCCCAATAAGCTCCATCAAATAAATAAATGAATAAATGTAATAAATTCTTCTGGGACACCACGTCATGGTTCAGAGAGTGAACACAAATTAAGATGTGAGGTGTCTCCAGTTACTCAGGCAGTTGTTCCCTAAACTATGAAGTGCTTCCTGTGACCCAGACGGATCCCCAGAGGTGGGGGCGTGAGGTGGGGGCGTGAGGTGGGGGCGTGAGGTGGAGGCGTGAGGTGGGGGCGTGAGGTGGGGGCGTGAGGTGGGGGCGTGAGGTGGGGGCGTGAGGTGGGGGCGTGAGGTGGAGGCGTGAGGTGGGGGCGTGAGGTGGGGGCGTGAGGTGGGGGCGTGAGGTGGAGGCGTGAGGTGGGGGCGTGAGGTGGAGGCGTGAGGTGGAGGCGTGAGGTGGAGGCGTGAGGTGCGGGCGTGAGGTGGGGGCGTGAGGTGGGGGCGTGAGGTGGAGGCGTGAGGTGGGGGCGTGAGGTGGGGGCGTGAGGTGGGGGCGTGAGGTGGAGGCGTGAGGTGGGGGCGTGAGGTGGAGGCGTGAGGTGGAGGCGTGAGGTGGGGGCGTGAGGTGGAGGCGTGAGGTGGAGGCGTGAGGTGGGGGCGTGAGGTGGGGGCGTGAGGTGGAGGCGTGAGGTGGGGGCGTGAGGTGGGGGCGTGAGGGGCAGCGTGAGGGGCAGCGTGAGGTGGGGGCGTGAGGTGGGGGCGTGAGGTGGAGGCGTGAGGTGGGGGCGTGAGGTGGGGGCGTGAGGTGGGGGCGTGAGGGTCAGCGTGAGGTGGAGGCGTGAGGTGGGGGCGTGAGGTGGAGGCGTGAGGTGGAGGCGTGAGGTGGGGGCGTGAGGTGGGGGCGTGAGGGTCAGCGTGAGGTGGGGGCGTGAGGTGGAGGCGTGAGGTGGGGGCGTGAGGTGGAGGCGTGAGGTGGGGGCGTGAGGTGGAGGCGTGAGGTGGAGGCGTGAGGTGGGGGCGTGAGGTGGAGGCGTGAGGGTCAGCGTGAGGTGGAGGCGTGAGGTGGATGCGTGAGGTGGGGGCGTGAGGTGGAGGCGTGAGGTGGGGGCGTGAGGTGGGGGCGTGAGGTGGAGGCGTGAGGTGGAGGCGTGAGGGGCAGCGTGAGGTGGAGGCGTGAGGTGGGGGCGTGAGGTGGGGGCGTGAGGTGGAGGCGTGAGGTGGGGGCGTGAGGTGGAGGCGTGAGGTGGAGGCGTGAGGTGGGGGCGTGAGGTGGAGGCGTGAGGTGGGGGCGTGAGGTGGAGGCGTGAGGTGGAGGCGTGAGGTGGGGGCGTGAGGTGGGGGCGTGAGGTGGAGGCGTGAGGTGGGGGCGTGAGGGGCAGCGTGAGGTGGGGGCGTGAGGTGGGGGCGTGAGGTGGGGGCGTGAGGTGGAGGCGTGAGGTGGGGGCGTGAGGTGGGGGTGTGAGGTGGGGGCGTGAGGTGGGGGCGTGAGGTGGAGGCGTGAGGTGGGGGCGTGAGGTGGAGGCGTGAGGTGGGGGCGTGAGGTGGGGGCGTGAGGACACCCCCACCCTTCCTGTCTGTGGCCTGAACAGCTCCAACACTGGCTGTCTCCATCTGGACCTTTTAAAAGATTGTTTTAAAGCAAAATTGTCAAACTGACTGACAAAAGTGTCCCAAAATAGTTTAAGATCATCTGACATGCAGGCGTGCGCGCACACGCATACACACACACACACACACTTGAGGAAGACCAGGACTTGAGGACTTGAAGACCAGGCCCAAGGCCATAGCCTTAGCCTTCAAATGGCTAGTTTAAATTGCTGCCCCAGTCCTCAGGCACAGAGCTGACCTTTCACCTTTCTGATTACGATCATGTGACCAGGGCGGTGATTACACTCCCCTCACCTGCACACTGGACCCAGATCTGTTACTCTTCCCCACAGCCCATCACACACAGTTATGTCAGGGATCATATACTATTTCCTCTAGTTTATTATAAACAAATTAATTCATTTCCATTCTTCTCAGCACCCCCCCCCCCCCCCACACACACACACACACACACACACACACACACACACTCACCCAAACACACACACACACACTCTCATCAGAGGGTCAGAGAGAGCACCGTGATCTCGGGGCTCGAGATGGTAACGAGATGCCATGTGTTGTGATGACACCTGCGCTGGTGTCATGGCAACCTGGCACACGCTGACGCGAGGCTCTGACTGGTCAGTCTAATTGCAGCACTGGGACTCACATTCAGCCTCATACACACACACACACACAGAGCAGAGGATGAAATAACAAACGCTAGCGTAGCCATGGCAACTGATCAGAGATCCAACAGTAGCTGTGAGTACCTGAAGAGTGGGATGAAGTTGAAGTTGTCTCACACACACACACACACACACACACACACACACACACACACACACACTCACACGCATCACACACACACACACACACACTCACACACACTCACACACACTCACACACACACACACACACGCATCACAGGCAGTTTTGGGTCACTGATGATTGGTCTGAAGGCACAGAGGAGACCCTCACAGACGTGATTTATGGTGTAGCCCAGTCGTGGTATTCTCCACCGTCTTTAGGAACCCCTCGTCCCAAGCAAGCGGTCTGGGTCGTCTGACTGCATCTTCTCATTAGTGTTCAGACTCCATGACCTACCAGTGTAAGGGTAACACCAAAGACGATTCCATACAAGCACCTGGGAGATGGTCTGGCGGTGGATGTACTGATGCCGGGGTTGGATGTGCCATTGCCACAAGACGTCATGCTGATGCTCCTACCTGAGGCTCACCTGCACTGAAGGGACTGTGGCTACTTGGCCTGGAATTAGAACTATAGAACTATAAATACAGACTTATATACGGATGGGTTCCCTGTTGAGTCTTGGTTCTCCCGAGGTTTCTTCCTATTCTCCACCATCATAGGGAGTTTTTCCTCACCACTGTCACCTTTGGCTTGATCATTAGGGATCTGGACCCATACGATTGTAAAGCTGCTTTGTGACTCACGTGAAAGTCTACCGTATATGAGAACCCGTCACGGTTATGATGATGCTAAACTGTGAAGAACTGTAACTACACCCTTTCATGAGCTGCAACCCTGAAAGGTGGTGTTGCGTTTTGTAAATGCGACATCGTTTGGCTAAATGTGATACAGTGTTTGCTGCACACTGTGTTACATTAGGTCCGACTGTGCTATAAACACAAAGGGAGTTTGAAAGAAAGTGGATTAGTTATTTTAAAAATATTGTAAGTAGTTAAATAAATAAAAACCAAGTCAAGACGAGGCCTGTTAATTTTAATGAACGTTTCTTAACTTTTTTCAATACATTTGATCATGTTTCCTGATGACAGCATGTATTGAAGCAACTGTCTTATTAGAAATTAATTTATGTAATCTGCAATTTGGTTTCTCTGCTCCCAGGAACTGAAGAGAAAATCTGTTCTAAGTGGCAGTAATTAATGTTTATTTTTAAATAAAAACTGGTTAGAAAAAGTTTGTTGAACTAAATCCTCTCAGCAAATCCTCAGAATAACAACAATCTGGAAATATCTAATTATCCATAAAACGTTCTTGGAAGGACACCAGCGCTTTGTTTATGATGTTGCTAGGTTACGATAAAAACTCAAATTTTGGATAGGAAAATGAGCATCTGTGATAGATACAGCTCGCTTTGTGATAGACAGCAGCATAGTTCAGCTTATCACCACGTTTCTTTGGATTAGCGCATGTTTAACCACCTGGGAAAAGTTAAGTTTGAAAGAATGACTGAATGGAGGTGAAGACGACGTTCTGGAGACATCTCACTCGTGGTCTGCTCTGAGGTGAAGATGACGTTCTGGAGACACCTTACTCGTGGTCTTCTCTGAGGTGATGACGACGTTCTGGAGACACCTCAATCGTGGTCTTCTCTGAGGTGAAGATGACGTTCTGGAGACACCTCAATCGTGGTCTGCTCTGAGGTGAAGATGACGTTATGGAGACACCTCACTCGTGGTCTGCTCTGAGGTGAAGATAACGTTATGGAGACACCTCACTCGTGGTCTGCTCTGAGGTGAAGATAACGTTATGGAGACACCTCACTCGTGGTCTTCTCTGAGGTGAAGATGACGTTATGGAGACACCTCACTCGTGGTCTGCTCTGAGGTGAAGACGACGTTCTGGAGACACCTCACTCGTGGTCTTCTCTGAGGTGATGACGACATTCTGGAGACACCTCAATCGTGGTCTTCTCTGAGGTGAAGATGATGTTCTGGAGACACCTCAATCGTGGTCTGCTCTGAGGTGAAGATGACGTTCTGGAGACACCTCACTCGTGGTCTGCTCTGAGGTGAAGATGACGTTATGGAGACACCTCAATCGTGGTCTGCTCTGAGGTGAAGATGACGTTATGGAGACACCTCACTCGTGGTCTTCTCTGAGGTGATGACGTTCTGGAGACACCTCACTCGTGGTCTGCTCTGAGGTGAAGACGACGTTCTGGAGACACCTCACTCGTGGTCTGCTCTGAGGTGAAGACGACGTTCTGGAGACACCTCACTCGTGGTCTGCTCTGAGGTGAAGACGACGTTCTGGAGACTCCTCAATCGTGGTCTGCTCTGAGGTGAAGATGACGTTATGGAGACACCTCACTCGTGGTCTTCTCTGAGGTGATGACGTTCTGGAGACACCTCACTCGTGGTCTGCTCTGAGGTGAAGATGACGTTCTAGAGACACCTCACTCGTGGTCTGCTCTGAGGTGAAGATGACGCTCTGGAGACACCTCACTCGTGGTCTGCTCTGAGGTGAAGATGACGTTATGGAGACACCTCACTCGTGGTCTTCTCTGAGGTGATGACGTTCTGGAGACACCTCAGTCGTGGTTTGCTCTGAGGTGAAGCAGTCGTGGTTTGCTCTGAGGTGAAGATGACGTTATGAAGACACCTCACTCGTGGTCTTCTCTGAGGTGAAGACGACGTTCTGGAGACACCTCACTCGTGGTCTTCTCTGAGGTGAAGACGACGTTCTGGAGACACCTCAATCGTGGTCTGCTCTGAGGTGAAGATGACGTTATGGAGACACCTCACTCGTGGTCTTCTCTGAGGTGAAGATGACGTTATGGAGACACCTCAATCGTGGTCTGCTCTGAGGTGAAGATGACGTTATGGAGACACCTCACTCGTGGTCTGCTCTGAGGTGAAGATGACGTTATGGAGACACCTCAATCGTGGTCTGCTCTGAGGTGAAGATGACGTTATGGAGACACCTCACTCGTGGTCTTCTCTGAGGTGAAGATGACGTTATGGAGACACCTCAATCGTGGTCTGCTCTGAGGTGAAGATAATGTTATGGAGACACCTCAATCGTGGTCTGCTCTGAGGTGAAGATAACGTTATGGAGACACCTCACTCGTGGTCTGCTCTGAGGTCAAGGAGTGTGTTTCAAAGTTCTCTCTTGGTCAGCCTTCGTTTGTTCTGTGAACGTACAGCGCGCCGTGATGAAGGTGCCAGAGTTGTCCAGCGTACATCCTCAGACACCATTAAAGCTAGGGGCTCGATGGGCTCACCTCAACGCAGGGGGGGTTAAAGGAGGTGTGCAGGTGAGCCCAGGTGAGCACAGGTGGGTTCCCCAGGATTTCACTCGTCTGTAGTGGTGCTCACCGCTTCCAGGAAGTGGTCAGGACTGACCTTTTCTTTTCTTTGCGTGTTGCGTCTGCTGTTGTGAAGTGTGAGATGTCGGGGAACACTGCGCGTCAGAGATAACCTTTACAATCGCTCGTGAGCATTAGTAACTCCCCTTTCCTGACGGCAACATAAACCTGTTCTTCTTTTTCTTATGTTTAATCTCTCTTCTACCAAGCAACCTGCCCGTAAGCTCACACCACAGCCCAGAGTCGTGTTCCCGCCCTACATCACGCCCTGGGGGTCCCCCCCCCACCAACATAACCCCCCCAGTACTGGAGAATACAGCCTGAGATTAAAAGTCCACAGGGAAACACGCCAACAGAGGAACCAGAGAAGACAAAAGACTTTACAAGAGTTACTGCCCGATAACAATCAGAGCAGATGTAGCTTTCATAAGCACAGCAGTAATATCTGGCCCTTTGTCCCAGACTGTGGCTTAAAACGTTGTGGGAAAGTGGTGACGACTCCCCCCAGAATAAGTCTGTCCTTTTTAATTTCTAATCAAACTTTCGGAAATACTCGAGATGTTAAGATGACGTCTTTTTGATGGACACATTTGACAGTCTGGGCAGAAGTGAATATCAGTGAGCAGTCAGACGTGCAAAAGATCTTTTTTAAATAAATGGCAATTTGTTTGAAATTAATGAGGAAAAATGTAAAGGTTTGGTTAATATACAGCTGCACAAACATGAGAGGCGTAAAGGGAGGACGTCTTTGGCGATCGCGAGCGTCTCGAGGATGCTCCGCCTCTCGGCCCATTATTCAATCAGCTCTGTTTAGCCAGTGAGTCTTAAACAATTTCATATTTATGCAAAACACGGCTGTCAGCGTTATCGTTTCATAGGCTGTTATTATGATTATTCGGCGCATAAGTGCGCTAAATTAATGAACGCAGCTTCCCAGCGTCTGTGCTAATGACAAGGCAGCACAGTACCTGAGAACACGGTGTAATTACCCCCCGATACTCCGCCCACACACGCACGCGCACACACAGCAAAGGATGATGGGCTAATAACCTGTCGCTGACAATCTGACAATCACACACACCCTCTCGTAGCTCAGACACCCACAGCGCTGCTTCTTGCGTTTACTCCACAGACCTGATTCCTCTACAATCAGGCTACCCGGGCAGGAGAGGACACAAGTCCATCATGTGGTCCGCCCCCTTGGAGAAGATACCCAGCAGGCCGCGGGCCAGGACCGTGGTGTGCGGGTCACATCAAGACGTTTGAGAAGGTCCGACCGCACCGGCCTCCACCTCCCTCACCATGCAGTGTGTTCGGCGCACGGTCTGGTCTTGCCCTGCTGAAGCGCACTACTTAATTAGAGGTTGAGGCTATGGCTGAACACCCCGAGTCTTGGAGAGAAGCTCTCTAGATCTCTGCTTTTGTTGAAACGTTCTGTGTTGTGTGTTCTGAAGAATCTGAATCAATGGCAGCATATAGTAGTTCAGGCCGTGATCTTCCTCTCAACCAGAAGCCTGATGCTTTTCACCTGAACTCTAACGCACCAGTGACTTCATCAAACCGTGCCGACCCCCCATGGACTCAAACCACGTGACAGACACATCTTATACGGTCCTCATTGTTTTTGTCCCAGTTAATCAGGGGTCAGTGAGCCCGCCACCACCCACAGCTGGAACCCAGGCAGTAGAGGGATTTTGATATATCTGGCCACCACCCCGCACCCACACCCATGGAGCAGAGAGAGATTTTGATATATCTGGCCACCACCCCGCACCCACACCCATGGAGCAGAGAGGGATTTTGATATATCTGGCCACCACCCCGCACCCACACCCATGGAGCAGAGAGGGATTTTGATATACCTGGCCACCACCCACCTTGTCATTTGTCTGTCTGTACCTGTGCAAAAATCCCATTTTGGAGAAAACAGAAAACATTGTATTGTTCCTACGAAACCCAAACTCCATTATGAACCCAGTTAATCCTCCTTGCAAAGACAGTTTTATTGTTGTGAATACCCAAAATGGCGAGCTGTTTGTGAAACAACAATTAGTCTGGACCACGTGTGTGTCTCCCAATCGAGGTCTAATTTTGACAATTCAAAGCAGACCTGCTCCCAGAGGTCTGCGGGCAGGTGTAGAAACAGCACAGCGGAGGTACCTGAACACCCTGGAAGTTTGTGAGGAGTGGAGCTTGATTTGTGGAGCACTGCCGTCTGTTACCTGGACACTCGAGGACGGAGACGTTCAAAT
>NW_027506881.1:286249-297419 GCF_052324685.1 Brachyhypopomus gauderio
CACACGCATGCAAACATGTGCAGACAGGCGTGTATCACACATCCACAAAACAGCTGGGCTCATTAACACTGTCTATTTACAAATCAATTAAATGTTCACCAATATACTAATATCGGCTGGTGTGTGTGTGTGTGTGTGTGTGTGTGTGTGTGTGTGTGGGGAACACAGAAAGGGGCCATTAAAGATGTATGACTGGTTCTTCCCACCCTGGGTAGCGGCGGCTGGGGTCCAGTTCAGGGTTTTACTGCAGTAGTCGTGGGGGCTGGGCGCCACATAAACCATGTTAGCGCTGCGAGTTCATTCAAATCATAAAGCTCTTTAACCCCGCCCCCCAACTTTCTGAGTGGCCAGCTTCAATATAAACTCCGCCCCCCGGGATTCTGTTAACATTTACGACTGCCGCAGAGAGGGAGGGGCATAGAAACAGAGAAAATTGGTGACATCAAATTCACATCAAATATATAAAGATACACGGACACACGTGTAGATATATATGGACACACGTGTAGATATATATGGACACACGTGTAGATAGACACACAGCTGGACAGGGAGTAAATACGGGGATCAGAGTGAAGAATGCACAAGAATACACAGAGAGAGAGAGGGAGAGAGACGGAGAGAAAGAGGGGGAGAGAACAAAGATAGAAAAAGAGAGAGAAAGAGAGAACGAGAGAGATAGAGAGACAGAGAGAACAGCAGGTTACAGGAGTCATCCCTGAAATCATAAGGGTGTTCACATAAAAATCTGGTATTACA
This sequence comes from Brachyhypopomus gauderio, assembly GCF_052324685.1. Classification (NCBI taxonomy): domain Eukaryota; kingdom Metazoa; phylum Chordata; class Actinopteri; order Gymnotiformes; family Hypopomidae; genus Brachyhypopomus; species Brachyhypopomus gauderio. The sequence goes on from NW_027506881.1 coordinate 287,009, forward strand.
GATGTGTATGTGGGTCCATTTGATGTACATGTTTGATAACCCAACGTTAACCAAACAGTAATCCAATGTTAGCCCAACGTCAACCAAACAGTAACCCAACATTAGCCCATCTTTCTTTTCCTCGTTTATAGGCTGTGAGTTCCCTTGAGCTCGGTACTCTGAAAGAATGTGGCCTCTTTCAAAAGTCAAACACTCTCCTGATACACGTGAGCAGACAGGGGTGTGTAACTGTGGGGGTGTGTAACACACGTGAGCAGACAGGGGTGTGTGACACACGTGAGCAGACAAGGGTGTGTGACACACGTGAGCAGACAAGGGTGTGTGACACACGTGAGCAGGCCGGGGTGTGTGACACACGTGAGCAGGCCGGGGTGTGTGACACACGTGAGCAGGCCGGGGTGTGTGACACATGTGAGCAGGCCGGGGTGTGTAACTGTGGGGGTGTGTGACACACGTGAGCTGTGCTGATATTGCCAGAAAGGATAAATCTGGACTCAGGAGGCCGTAACAGGTCTTGAGACTGTGGTGGTCACATGACGTCTGTGTATGAACAGACTCACTCACAACTTTACAAGATTCTGTGTTTTCCACTCTGGAGGAAGACGTGCAGGATGGTGCATGTGGGCGGAGACACATATGTAGCCCCTCCTCCTGCACACATAGCCCCTCCCACCTGTGTAGCCCCTCCTCCTGCAATGTCCAAAAGTATATTGGGGGCCTAAAAATGAATCAGGGGTCCAGATACAGTCCAACGCCATTTTGCTCACTCACCAGAGACTCTTTGTCCAACTTTATTTCCTGTGCAGAACGGTGTAAAAAGGGTTTCTTGCTGTTTTCACACAAATGCCCCCCAGAGAGAAAGTGCTCGAGGAAGCGAAAAACAGAGAGTGAGGGAGAGAGAGAGAGGGAGAGAGAGAGAGAGACAGGTAGAGAGAGACAGTGTCTGTCTGTCTCCATCATCTCCCCTCAGGTCTGAGTAGTGTCCTGCTAAACCACACAGTCCACTACCCCACACAGTCCACTACCCCACACAGTCCACGGGTTCACACCACGTTCACATGCCAGTCTCATAACTCTCTGCCCCACACACTCTCCAACACCCCACACACACCCTCTACCACCCTACACACACTCTCTTAACCACCCCACACATACTCTCTACCACGCCACACACTCTTAACCACCCCCCACCCTCTACTACCCCCACACACACTCCACACACACACATTCTACCAGTACTCAGGTGCTGTGTTCACGTCTTCCCAGTGGAGACTTCTGACACCGCTGAATTAATACGTTACGCATGATGGTTTGAATACATGCCCCAAGATTATTCACGCAAACAATAATAATTAATAAAAACACATCCCTGCTGAATCATATCGGACCGTAACCTCTTCCTCTGGCTGAATCGGTGTAACGAAATGACACAATAACCTCCATAATTACTGAGGCGTTGACAATTTCAGGCTTTAATTAAAAAATAATCGCAACAAAAAATCATATCGGGGTGATAATGCAACACATTTATTCATATTTCAGAGGGCAAGGCATTCAAAATAGAAAACAACAGAAGAGACACAGACTCATTAGAGGCCCACACCTCACGCCACACACCTCACACCCCACACACCTCACGCCCCACACCTCACGCCCCACGCACCTCACGCCCCACGCACCTCACGCCCCGCACCTCACGCCCCACACACCTCACGCCCCACACACCTCACGCCCCACACCTCACGGCGCACACCTCACGGCGCACACCTCACGGCGCACACCTCACGCCCCACACCTCACGCCACACACCTCACGCCACACACCTCACGCCACACACCACACGCCACACACCTCACGCCACACACGCCACACACCTCACGCCACACACCTCACGCCACACACCTCACGCACCCCCGCCACACGCACCACGCCCAGGGGAGGCGGGGCTAACAGCACGGCTGATCTCGCCATAAGGAATGTCAAGTAACCAATCATGTGACACTAAATGTGTCCATCACCACGTAACGGATGAGAAAGACGCCACAGTGAGGGAGATTGTGGTCAATTACGTCAAAGCCGAGCACGAGCAGTGGCGTGGTGTGTTTCGGGTGTAGTTAGGGTGGATGCCTGTGGACACACGAGCAGTGTCGTGGTGTGGTTCGGGTGTAGTTAGGGTGGATGCCTGTGGCGTTTGCCCTGATCTACATTACAGGGTTACAGCTGTGAGCTCATGGGCCCAATGAAATGGTGTTGAAGATGCCGGAGAATTAAGATGTTTACCATGAATAATTCAGTAATGTTCGTGGGTCGTGATACTGGATCTGTAGTGAATATTGCTGCCTGACGCTTGTTGTGAGAGCTGCCCGCAGGACGGACCGTAGCGCAGTGTGTGTGTGTGTGTGTGTGTGTGTGTGTGTGTGTGTGTGTGTGTGTGTGTGTGTGTGTGTGTGTGTGTGTGTAGCGTCCGGGTGCTCCAGTAGAGACGCGTCTCTAAATCACGGGGATCAGGGGTGATGGTGTGCTGGTGTGTGCCACGCTCACACAACAAGTCCAATAATCCCAGGTCAACAGGCCCAACAGACCCAACACCCCCAACACCACCACACCCCAGAGGCCACAGTCTATGGCATTATGTTTGTCAGCGCTGGACTAGAATCATTTGGCAGGTCATGTTTGGATCACATGTTTGGATCGAGCAGTAGGACTTATATGACCAGCATTCACTCACATGCCTGGTTAAACACTCTGTACTAGCTTTCATCTGACCTGGGGTCAGTGAGCAGAAGAGCAGTAGATCATGGTGACAGAAGGTCACGGTATCAGTCACCGCGCCTCTCTGACCTCAGGTCAGCCAGTCAGCAGGGTTCTGTTTAAATACCACCACTCACAAGTGATCGTGTGATGACCAGATGCTCACCAGTAAACCGTACAGATGTACCGCCAGGGTCGCTTCAACTTTGACCTCAGTGTCCTGCTGCCCCCCAAATCCCATCAGCCCTCTGTTCATAAACCCAGAGGCACCGCTGCCCTCGACTTATTGATGCTATAGCTGCTCCTGAGGAATAAGAAGTAACTTTGCCTGGAGTCTGACCAGACGCCAGTGGCAGTGAAGGCACGCAGGTGAGAACTTACTGAGGAGAGGCCACGGATCTGATCCAGCGTCAGTTTTAGCAGGCGCTCATCTCTGCTCTCAGCCATCAGCTTCAGGGCAGCGAGGTTGAAACTGCCATTCAACAGCATAGAGGAGATATAGCTAATACACTGAGAGAGAGAGAGAGAGAGAGAGAGAGAGAGAGAGAGAGAGGAGAGAGAGAGAGAGAGAGAGAGAGAGGTGGTGGGGAAACAGACAGACAGAGAGACAGACAGACAGACAGACAGGGAGACAGAGGGTAGATGTTCAAGATCAACACAGTGTAACCAGCAAAAAATCTGTATTATTACCACCAGCACTATACTACCATTTAATGACATTAAATACTGCCCATGAAATTGAGAGTGAAAGAGGATGAAAGAAAGACACAAGAAGAAGAAGAAGAAAAAGACAAGATGAGTGGAGATGGAGAAGGTGGAGATGGAGAGGGTGGAGATGGAGAAGGTGGAGATGGAGAAGGTGGAGATGGTGGAGTGGAGATGGAGAAGGTGGAGATGGAGAAGGTGGAGATGGAGAAGGTGGAGATGGAGAAGGTAAAGATGGGGAGGGTGGAGATGGAGAAGGTAAAGATGGAGAGGGTGGAGATGGAGAAGGTGGAGATGGAGAAGGTAAAGATGGAGAGGGTGGAGATGGAGACAGAGAGGGTAGATGGAGATGGAGAAGGTGGAGATGGAGAAGGTGGAGATGGTGGAGTGGAGATGGAGAAGGTGGAGATGGAGACAGAGAGGGTAGATGGAGATGGAGAAGGTGGAGATGGAGAAGGTGGAGATGGAGAAGGTAAAGATGGGGAGGGTGCTACTTTTGCAGTGTGTGTCTGTCAATGCAACAAATTCTATTCACAGCCTGGATATTCAAGGTGGCTGAGAGAAGCAGTAAACACACACACACACACACACACACACACACACACACACACACACACACACACACACACACACACACACACACACACACACACACACACACACACACACACACACACACACACACACCTTAGCTACTACTGGTCCGCACTGGTGCTTTTCATTACAACTGAGCCAAGTTAATACATCCTCTCAATGCACAGGGACACACTCCAGTAACACAAACACACACACACACACACACACACACACACACACACACACGTACCTGTGTGTCGAGCTTGTGCTTGGTGGGGTAGAGCGTACGACACATGGCCAACACCTCATCCCCGATGTTGACCTCTGAACTCCCAGAGCAGTGCGTGAGCAGGCTTCGCGTCACACGCACCCACGGGTTCTGTTCCGACACCAGCCTGCGGAGGGCAACAGCACACGTGAGCGTGCACACGTGAACCTCCCAAGTGTCCCACGATCACACCTTCATTCTACACGATGTAGAGAGCTAACGTGCGGTGAGCATACACCCCAGCAATAATTATCAGTGTTTATTATTAATCCAGCTCGTCCCAACGTGCTAATCTGACGTGTTAACGCCCAGAACGTGTGATTTCTCTCACCACGCACGATGACCCCCCCACCCCGTTTTAATGTTAAACATCTCTCTCTTATATCCTACATTTTTGCTTTTCGTTGATGACCACTTGTTTGTCATACATTTATTTTTACACGACCCTCTAATCCCAGGCTGTTTGCACCTTTAAAATGGAAATAAGGTAAATTAGCTCTGTTCTGATTGGCTGCCATGTATTGTGTCTGAAACACGCCTGAGAAATTAATGTAAGGGGCGGGGTTAAACTGGGCCAAGCGGGCAGGGATATGTAAATTAGTTTGGTCTTGTGACATCGGAGAAACAGTGATTTCAAAATGGGCAGTTTTAGCACCGTAGGTTACATATTTGGACGATATGTCCTGGAGGACCGACTGGTGTGTTTTGAAAAACAATATTTACTCATTACTTCATTATCCATTATTTCAATAAAGTGAGGGAAATTCAGGCTTAAGTGTTGGGGCCCTTTAAGAGCCACCCAACACGTCCGTTAAACACACCACAGCCGTGTGGTATGAGACTCGCGCGGCTCTTGGCAAGTGTCCTCTTAATTCTAACCTACATTTGAGGACACACCTCTGTGTGTGGGGACCCGTACCCCCCCTGTGTGTGAGGACTCATTTGGAGAAGCAAGAGAGAGCACTAATATGTCACTGTCTACACAAAAGGCCCAAATAACAGAAACACGGGATAAAGTACAACCTCAATGAGAGCTAAGCTAAACAAGTTAGCATCTTGGTTAATTTTGGAAAGGGTAAACAATAAGTGTTTTTTTTTCATAAAATAGGAATGCATTATTGAAAGAAACAGATGGAGGGTCAGTAGAGTGACACTGTCGAACAAACAGACTAGAAATATTCACTCTGAAATGTTTATGTAATATATGGATATGCACGTGTATATGTTACATATAAACGTGTGCACACATATAGGGAATTTTTCAATACAGTGTCTGTATTTTTGGATGAAAGTTTAGGGATTGGTGACATCTCTGATGTTATCCAATCAATTAAGATGATTAAAGCAGCACACACCCACACACACACACACACACACACACACCACACACACACACACACACACACACACACACACAGCACCTTGTACTCTAAGGACTGACCCCAGTCTGAACTCCTGCACTGGGAGTCCTCTGTGATGTGAACAGTCCGAGGGTTTATGAACCCAGGGTTTAATCCGGCCACGGGGCCCAGACGCCAGGAGCCAACTTTCATTCTTAATCCCATAGTTGCTCCTGATTTTAGAAGATTTATCGGTTTCTCAATTTTTCCATGTAGATTGGATAACACCTTGAACTCTAGTCAGTTTACTGGGTACTGGAGTTGAGCCCTTAAATCCAACATGTGAGTGTCTCTCCCCAGGAAGAGGAGTTAGTGTCACTAGCTGTCAACCTAATGACTAATGATCGTCAGAATTCATGACCCACACAGACCAGAGGCTAACCACTACAGACAGAATATTACTACAGCGCTTACACACACACACACACACACACACACACACACACACACACACACCCTTTGATTCTTATATGGCGACATGTGAGGGGCCATCATTCTCTCCATGTTTATGCTAATGTCAAGGATAATTAGACATAACCGATATTCTTCACCCTGCGCAGAACTTGTAGTGTTCTTCACTCCTGGGTGAACTCTCCACACACGTGGAGGCAGGAACCTGGTGCTCACGCATACAAAATGCAAATGAACACTCCTTTAGTAAATGTCAAAGATCACTGCACAATCCCCCCCAGGCAGAACCCATGCGTGCTGCACACATTCACCCCCTTCACGCAGTTTCCATAATGCCCCAGCGCTGGCGTTTAGCAGGCCTGGTGTTTCCAGCCCCCAGAACCCACCGTGGCTACATCAGCGGCCGTCAGACAGACGCGGCTCCTTTCTGCTCAGAGCTTCATTAGAAGAACACAGCCCCAGGCACCTAGACCTCCTCATCCAGCCCGGCCCACCTGACACTGTCCCACCCGGACAGACGCCATTACAGCAGCTGGGCTGAGGGGCAGGAGCCCGAAGCTCTTCCAGCACCACTCAGACTGCCCTGAGCAGGACACCTGCAGGTCTTTCATCTCAGACTGCCCTCAGCAGGACATGGGCAGGTCTCTCATCTCAGACTGCCCTCAGCAGGACACGGGCAGATCTTTCATCTCAGACTGCCCTGAGCAGGACACGGGCAGGTCTTTCATCTCAGACTGCCCTGAGCAGGACACGGGGCAGATCTTTCATCTCAGACTGCCCTGAGCAGGACACGGGGCAGGTCTTTCATCTCAGACTGCCCTCAGCAGGACACGGGCAGATCTCTTATCTCAGACTGCCCTCAGCAGGACATGGGCAGGTCTTTCATCTCAGACTGCCCTCAGCAGGACACGGGCAGGTCTTTCATCTCAGACTGCACTCAGCAGGACATGGGCAGGTCTTTCATCTCAGACTGCACTCAGCAGGACATGGGCAGGTCTCTCATCTCAGACTGCCCTCAGCAGGACACGGGCAGATCTTTCATCTCAGACTGCCTCAGCAGGACACGGGCAGGTCTTTCATCTCAGACTGCCCTCAGCAGGACACGGGCAGGTCTTTCATCATCTCAGACTGCCCTCAGCAGGACATGGGCAGGTCTCTCATCTCAGACTGCCCTCAGCAGACACGGGCAGATCTTTCATCTCAGACTGCCTCAGCAGGACACGGGCAGGTCTTTCATCTCAGACTGCCCTCAGCAGGACACGGGCAGGTCTCTTATCTCAGACTGCCCTCAGCAGGACACGGGCAGGTCTCTTATCTCAGACTGCCCTCAGCAGGACATGGGCAGGTCTTTCATCTCAGACTGCCCTCAGCAGGACACGGGCAGGTCTTTCATCTCAGACTGCCTTCAGCAGGACACGGGCAGGTCTCTCATCTCAGACTGCCTTCTGCAGGACACGGGCAGGTCTTTCATCTCCAAGGTGCTCAGGATCCTGCAGCCTAGCACTCGAGATTTAGTGTGTCTGCGCCAAACATGGTAACGCCCCCCTTCATTGGGACATCCAACCACGTGCCTGCACTGTGCATATATTAATGTAGGTTTGTCACCTAATGCAAAATAAATAAATAAAAACTCAAAACACCCAGAATGCATTTCTTCTAGCATTACACCATCACCCCTACAAGCTGCAGAGGGCAATGCAACACACACCACACACACACACACACACACACACACACACACGCACACAATCATCTGTATTCCATTCTGTCTCCACTTTAATCTAGAAAAGCCTCTGAAGCATCGTACAGAACAACTGGGCTCATCAGGTCTGGCGTTGGTGCCAAACGTCTCACACACACTGCTGCGTCAGCTCACACACCTCCGATTAACGTCTATTTACTGCAGGAAGCAACGCAGACCGTAAGGTGGCCGCATATCGTAAAAATGACAAAGTGAAGAAAAAAATTTATTAGAAAACGCACACGGCGGTAAAAACGGCGGAGGACAGAACCGGTTTGTGGACCTGCCCGGGGCCCACGGTTCTGAGATACGGACCACCGACGATAACCTCATTTACACTTTGGTGAGGCGCAGTGAGCGGACGCACCTGCTCGAGAGACCCGGCTTAATTGATTTTTGTTTCCACACTCTGTGCTGGTTCCCCCAGGTAATAATTTACCTCAGAACTATTTCCTCCCGTCTGAGGACGGAGAAACTTTTACAGACTAAAATGGTTCTGGAAAAGAATAAAACGGAGTTAAAAGAAAAACGAGTAGTACATGGGCAGGAGTAAGATTACAAACGTGACCTGTTCTCGTCTGTGAAGGAGGCCAGGCTTGTAGGAGGAGCATGAGGTGCTGAAACTCCACCCACTTCCGACTATCAGCCAGCAGCTCCAGGAAGAGATTGTAGCGTTTGTCCTCATCTTCAATATCCTTCATTTCACACTGAGAGACAGAGAGAGGGATGAGAGAGAGACAGAAAGACAGAGACAGAGAGAGACAAAGAGAGACGAGAGAGAGGAGAGAGAAGGAGAGAGAGAGGAGAGAGAGAGAGGAGATGAGAGAGAGGAGAGAGAGGAGAAAGACAGACAGACAGAGACAGAGAGAGAGAGAAAGTACATGAGCCAGTGGAATTTTTAAAACGGTAATGAATTAGATACTGGACAACCTCCAATTATGAATCATTAAATATGCATAAAACACAGAACGCACACACATGGAGAAGTGGGTTAGAAACAGATGACAAGAAGAAGACTAATTTTAGCTGACGAGAAGGACAGAAAGAGAAAGTGCAACAGAGAGAGATGAGAGACAGACAGAGTGTGAGACAGTGAGAGAGAGAGGGAGTGTGATGGGGGGAGGAGAGAGAGAGGGAGAGATGGAGTGAGAGAGAGAGAGAGAGTGTGTGATGTGGAGGGAGAAAGAGAGGGAGAGTGATGGGGAGGGAGAGAGAGAGAGGGAGTGTGATGGGGAGGGAGAGGGGGGAGAGAGTGATGGGGGAGGGATGAGAGGGAGAGAGTGATGGGGCTGATTACATGATCAGATTGGACATGGTCGCCCCACCCCCACACGAGAGTGAGTCGAGTGTCTACAACTACTGCAGCCGCAAGACCTTACAGCTCAGCACAGAGCAATCATGCAATTAAACAGCCTTACACACACACACACACTCACTCCCACACACACACACACACTCCCACACACACACACTCCCACACAGATCCGGGTCACAGATGGAGAGAAGTGAGTTGTGCCCTATGGTGACGTCTCCCCCGCACCACTCTCGTCTCCAAGAGGCGAAGCCAGGAAGTAATTAAACGTGCCGAGCAGAGTCAGCAGAGCGCGGTGGAGACGCCCAGACGCTCGCCGACGTCTGAGGGGAGGATGTGGCTGGAGACACCGCGGAAGGAAGGCCTTCAAACGTGAGGGAGGGAGGGAGAGAGGGAGGGAGGGAGAGAGGGAGGGAGAGAGAGAGAGGGAGGGAGGGAGGTGAGAGAGAGACGGAGAGGAGAGGAGAGATGGAGGGAGGGAGGGAGAGGGACGAGAGAGACGGAGGGAGAGAGAGAGGGAGGGGAGGGAGGGAGAGAGAGGACGGAGGAGAGAGAGGGGAGGAGGGAGGGAGGGACGGGAGAGAGAGAGGGAGGAGGGAGGGAGGGAGGAGAGTGAGGGAGGATGGAGAGAGACGGGGAGAGGAGGGAGGGAGGGATGAGACGGAGGGAGAGGAGAGAGGGAGGGAGGGAGGGAGGGAGAGAGAGAGGGAGGGAGGGAGGGAGAGAGAGACGGAGGGAGAGAGAGAGGGAGGGAGGGAGGGAGGGAGAGAGAGAGGGAGGGAGGGAGGGAGAGAGAGACGGAGGGAGAGGAGAGAGGGAGGAGGGAGGGAGGGAGAGAGAGAGGGAGGGAGGGAGGGAGAGAGGGAGGGAGAGAGAGAGGGAGGGAGGGAGGGAGGGAGAGAGAGAGGGAGGGAGGGAGGGAGAGAGGGAGAGAGAAGAGGGAGGGGAGAGAGAGAGGGAGGGAGGGAGGGAGGAGAGAGACGGAGGGAGAGAGAGAGGGAGGGAGGGAGGGAGGGGGAGAGAGGAGAGGGAGGGAGGGAGGGAGGGAGGAGAGAGGGAGAGGAGGGAGGGAGGGAGGGAGGGAGGGAGGGAGGGGAGAGAGGGAGAGAGGGAGAGAGGGAGGGAGAGAGGGAGGGGAGAGAGGGAGGGAGGGAGGGAGGGAGAGAGAGAGAGGGAGGGAGGGAGGGAGGGAGAGAGGGAGAGAGGGAGGGAGGGAGGGAGGGAGGGAGGGAGAGAGGGAGAGAGGG
>NW_027506881.1:302919-307919 GCF_052324685.1 Brachyhypopomus gauderio
GATGGCTCTCATCTCCTCCAGCCTCTCTGTGTCCTTCTTCACCTCCATCCTGTCTGCCAGAGAGGGCTCTGACGCAACACGTAGCACCCAGTGTGGCTTAGTCACATCCAGAGTCTACACATACACACACACACACACACACACACACACACATATTCACACACATATACACACACATATACACACACACACATATACACACACACACATACACACACACCACACACACACACACACATATATACACACATATACACACACACACACATATATATATACACACACACACCCGTCAACAATGTGCAGAGCAGCGTTCCAACAATGTGCACACACACACACACACACACACACACACACACACACACACACACACACACACACACACACACACAGCCACGGCAGAAGATGTGATCCCAGAGTTCTTTTCAGTATGAAGTGTTGAGTCACAATATGTGATCAGGCAACTGACTCAGTCTGAAGATACTCATAATCATGCAGGATGGTAAAAATAAATCTCATATATCGAATCCTATTTTAAAGGTTCCCAGCTGAACCTCTCAGTAGTGGATCACACTTCTATGGGCATCCATATGTACCCAGAGAAGTAAATCAGCGTGCCATATAATACAATAATATGGGCAGGAGTCAATAAGCAGTGAGATGAAATGTCTCTATGACATTTGCACTGATGCACACACAGACACACAAACAGACAGACAGACAGACACCCACTTGTTCTGTCCTGGAGGCTAACTTAGACGTGGGTTTGTCTTTATCCTTGTCTCTCTTTTTGGTGGTTTTGGGCGTGGTCACCTTCAGCCCCTCGCTGATGGGCGGGTCCACATTTGCATATGGGGCTGCATCCTCCGTCTTCTCTCCGAACACTGCACGTGTCACACACAGAGTCAGAGTCCTTCGTTCTGATAAACACACCTGCACCTTAATGCTCACAGAGTGGCTGTATAACAACTCTCTGCCATCTGATGTTTGCCTTACTCGCTCGGTAATAATAATAATAATAACAACAATAACAACAATAATAATAACAATAATGATAATGTGTAGTTCTGTGTAGACTGAGAGCATGCTAGATGGCAGTGTTGCTCCACTTACGGTCCACTTACACACACACACACACACACACACACACACACACACACACACACACACACACACACACACACACACACACACACACACACACACACTCGCACTCACACACTCGCATTCACACACACACACCTCCCCCCACCCCAAGCCTTTCTTCTCTCTCCTCTTCCTATAAATATAACAGTCGGCCGTCATCCTATTGCACGGCCTGACAAGTCTGCATAGAGTCAGTTAGGCTGGAGTAACGTAGAGTCCGTTAGGCTGGACTAACGTAGAGTCCGTTAGGTTGGAGTAACGTAGAGTCCGTTAGGTTGGAGTAACGTAGAGTCCGTTAGGCTGGAGTAACGCAGACTCCGTTAGGCTGGAGTAACGTAGAGTCCGTTAGGCTGGAGTAACGTAGAGTCCATTAGGTTGGAGTAACGTAGAGTCCGTTAGGCTGGAGTAACTTAGAGTCCATTAGGCTGGAGTAACGTAGAGTCCGTTAGGTTGGAGTAACGTAGAGTCCGTAGGGCTGGAGTAACGCAGAGTCCGTTAGGTTGGAGTAACGCAGAGTCCGTTAGGCTGGAGTAACGCAGAGTCCGTTAGGCTGGAGTAACGTAGAGTCCGTTAGGTTGCAGTAACGTAGAGTCCGTTAGGCTGGAGTAACGCAGAGTCCGTTAGGCTGGGGTAACGCAGAGTCCGTTAGGCTGGAGTAACGTAGAGTCCGTTAGGCTGGAGTAACGTAGAGTCCGTTAGGCTGGAGTAACGTAGAGTCCGTTAGGCTGGAGTAACGTAGAGTCCGTTAGGCTGGAGTAATGTAGAGTCCGTTAGGCTGGAGTAACGTAGAGTCCATTAGGCTGGAGTAATGTAGAGTCCGTTAGACTGGAGTAACAGCGGCTCTGATCCGATCTGAAGCCTCGTCGGCCATCCTGACAGTGCCACATCAGCAGTGGGCAGCTGCTGTCTAAAAGCAGGAGGTCCTGACAGTGAAAGTGCGTTTGAGATAGACAGTGGGCTTATTTGTGGCCAATTAAACATTCATTGGGGGTAATTCGCTTACAAGCAATTGTAATTGAAAGGATTTGGACATCTCAGGATAAGATGGCCATGTGATAGGAACTGAGAGCTCGAGTCAGTTTCTGAAGTGTCTGGGTTGTGATCAGGACATCTGGAGACCAGACAGAGTGGACATCTGTCCTCTATAGTCATTATGGGATGGGGGGAAAGTCTGATAAGGATTACAGTAAATGAAAATGGTGTTTGTGTGTGCACATGTATCTCTGTGTGTGTGTGTGTGTGTATGTGTGTGTTTGAGATGTTTAGAAAAATCACTCTTGGCTCACTCTTTGACAACAACAAAGACTTGTCTCCAGAATATACAGAATAGTAATGTGGGAGCAAGAGGTGATGAGATGGAATTAGGAGTATGGGCTGGACCCTGTGTCTGTCTGATGAGTCCTGAGTCCTGTGCTGTGTACAAGGCGGGGCTTGGCCAAGTGGGCGGGACTTCGCTGGCTGGGTCCTCCCTTGGGCTACCTCCCTTGCGGACATATTAATTGGATCGTGGTAACTGTATGTGGGAGGGGCGTGGTGATTGGAGCGTGCTGATTGGAGCATGGTAACTGTATGTGGGGGGGGGTGGGGGGGCGTGGTGATTGGAGCGTGCTGATTGGAGCATGGTAACTGTATGTGGGAGGGGCGTGGTGATTGGAGCGTGGTGATTGGACTATAGTAACTGTATGTGGGAGGGGCGTGGTGATTGGAGCATGGTAACTGTATGTGGGAGGGGCGTGGTGATAGGAGCGCGCTGATTGGAGCATGGTAACTGTATGTGGGAGGGGCGTGGTGATTGGAGCGTGGTAACTGTATGTGGGAGGGGCGTGGTGATTGGAGCGTGGTGATTGGACTATAGTAACTGTATGTGGGGGGGCGTGGTGATTGGAGCATGGTAACTGTATGTGGGAGGGGCGTGGTGATAGGAGCGTGCTGATTGGAGCATGGTAACTGTATGTGGGAGGGGCGTGGTGATTGGAGCGTGGTAACTGTATGTGGGAGGGGCGTGATGATTGGAGCATGGTAACTGTATGTGGGAGGGGCGTGGTGATAGGAGCGTGCTGATTGGAGCATGGTAACTGTATGTGGGAGGGGCGTGGTGATAGGAGCGTGCTGATTGGAGCATGGTAACTGTATGTGGGAGGGGCGTGGTGATTGGACTATAGTAACTGTATGTGGGAGGGGCGTGGTGATTGCAGCGTGCTGATTGGAGCATGGTAACTGTATGTGGGAGGGGTGTGGTGATAGGAGTGTGCTGATTGGAGCATGGTAACTGTATGTGGGGAGGGCGTGGTGATAGGAGCGTGCTGATTGGACTATGGTAACTGTATGTGGGGGGGGTGGCGTGGTGATAGGAGCGTGCTGATTGGAGCATGGTAACTGTATGTGGGAGGGGCGTGGTGATAGGAGCGTGCTGATTGGAGCATGGTAACTGTATGTGGGGGGGGGGGGGGGGGGGCGTGGTGATTGGAGCGTGGTGATTGGACTATAGTAACTGTATGTGGGAGGGGCGTGGTGATTGGAGCGTGCTGATTGGAGCATGGTAACTGTATGTGAGGGGGGCGTGGTGATTGGAGCGTGCTGATTGGAGCATGGTAACTGTATGTGGGAGGGGTGTGGTGATAGGAGCGTGGTGATTGGAGCATGGTAACTGTATGTGGGGGGGGCGTGGTGATAGGAGCGTGGTGATTGGAGCATGGTAACTGTATGTGGGAGGGGCGTGGTGATAGGAGCGTGGTGATTGGAGCATGGTAACTGTATGTGGGAGGGGTGTGGTGATAGGAGTGTGGTGATTGGAGCATGGTAACTGTATGTGGGAGGGGTGTGGTGATAGGAGCGTGGTGATTGGAGCGTGGTAACTGCTGCTCTATCTCCACTGGGATGCAGGGGAACTGGGTTAATTCAAATCTTCCTCCTCCAGAAATACTTCCTGGGGCACTGGGGCCAAGACGCCCCCCAGGTGACCTCCCACTGACCCATTTCCTGGGACATGAGACGGGACACGTGCGCCTGGAGAGACACTCAATGCTCAGTGGTATTGCAAAGAACTATGGGTACTGACCATACACACATATGAACGCCCACACTCTCTCACACACACACACACGAACGCACGCACTTACACAGTATGCACACACACTCTCATATATACACTATGGATCTCTAGGCATCAGAAATCGTTTAGCAGGGTCTCTTTTGTAAAACGCAAAAAAAACAAAATGTGTCTCTGGGTCCAGTGCTGAACTGATGGAGCAGTGTCATCAGGATCTGAGCACACGCGTGTGCGGCATGTACACGGAGACAGTAGACGGAAGATTGAGGGCTCAGAAACACGAAAAAGGCTAACCACATTCTGTGATTTTGTGAATGGCAGGCATGCCGTTTCAATTAGCATATTCATTTCAATTAGCTTCTCCATGACCGAGTCCCCTCCAAACGAATCTCGTTTGTAGCTCACCTTGTCTCACCCTCATGCTCATCTCGCCCTTGTCTCACCCTTGGCTCACCATCGTGCTTTGCTGAAGCTGGCCGAGTGATTAAACACATCCCACGAGGCCCAGGGCCGCTGCAAATTCTGGATTCCAGCTGAACTGGTTTGGGTGTGATTAGCATGCGGATGGTGGGCTGGGAGCTACACGGCGAGGCGTGGGAGGATCCGCCCCTAATGAGCTCGGCTCGCTACAGAAGGGGCAAGACGGGACGACGTGTGAGGGGGCGGTGAGCAACGACCATGACTCGCAAATGTGCGGAAGCATGAAACTTTCATGTGGAAAAAACAAATGAACAGAGTGGGCCAAGAATCAGTGTAGAGTCAGTGTAGAGTCAGAGTAGAGACAGAGTAGAGTGTAGAGTCAGTG
>NW_027506881.1:320419-345419 GCF_052324685.1 Brachyhypopomus gauderio
GTAGAAGCCCCCTGATGTTATGGGGTGAAGAGTCCCCATGCGATAGTGACTTGGACATTTTTTTCAACATTACCTAATCACATTTAAAATAGTTTTATTAGATGCAGCACAATATAACAAAAAAAAGATGCCTCAATTGTCAAATTTGATCAAGCCAGTCCAGATATTCACATTTAAATCGGCCCTATTTTTAAATGCAATTAACCTAAAACAAAAGGACATCTTGTGATCAAGAAATGTGCTCTAGTTTTAGCATGTGGCTAGTCCGTGCCCGCCGTTATCATGGTTCATCGGACCAACACGTTGTCTTGGGACCCTTAAAAACTACCTTAAACTGTACAGACTGGGATAAAACTTAAGGAAACAATAAACAAGAGTATAATGTAACGGTCCACTTATCTATTAATATCTTTTGAACAGTCCCACAATGTTTTGGAATGGTTCAAACTTTATTCATTAAATCCTTCATTTTCAATGAGACTGGTGTGATCGCGTCTTTCTTTTACTTGAGCACCATTGCTAGTCACATCTGAACTTAATTTCTACAATGATTTTAATATTCAAAGTTCATATAGTGTTAGATATGAAAGTTTGTACATTGTACCTTCTTTCACAATGTTTTAGTTGAACTTTGAAGGACCTCAAGAGGAAAAAAATCAAAAAATGTATGGGAATATATTATTCAAATTTTAACATTTCAATAGTGTTAATAGCTAACTATTTAGGGAGTGAAACTAACACTACTGAAATAGTAAAAAAAAAAACTCCCTTCAGAAGACCCAACTCTGCATCCATACGTCCAATAACCGCTGAAGATATCAGGGTCAGAGGTTTGAGGTCCAGAAAAGGCTCTTCAGTGCCTCCGTGCGCAAGCGTCATCCAGATCTGTACGGTAATGAGCAGTAATCACAGGTCCCATGGGGCCAGTGCCATGTGGTTGTGTTTGTCTTGTGTTGTCTGCTTGTTGTTGCTCCACACCAGGACACCTGTGTAGATGTTTGTCTGGTCTTCGTGTCTTCACCGGCAGTCTGAGCTCGACTGTGGCCTCTCATCCTCTGCTTCTATTAGATCCTTGGATTACTTCCATTCTTCCAGTTATGTGTTGTAGTTTAATATCTGTGTCTTCTGACTGTCCCACCATGGGCTGGTCCACCATGGGCTGGTCCACCATGGGCTGGTCCACCATGGGCTCTTGGAAGTGCCCTTAATAAACAGTGTTCACCTGGGTCCTGCCTCTCCACGTTATATGTTACATCCAGTTTAGCAGTACTTCCTCAGAGAGAGGCCGTTTCTGACCACAGCCTCATAATGTATGGGTTGTGTTTGAATGACAGTATTCATCCGCCCCACTACCAAATTAAACAAGCTATAACACCCAGCACCATAGCCGCGCTCACTGATATTTTACCGGGTCTGACAAACACTGATCCACTTGTAACTCCGGAAGGACTAGAGCGTTTCACCGAGCATGTCGAGACTTCCCTTCGTACAGCTTTAGACAAAGTTGCACCACTACGATATAAGAGAGCCACGGAGAGAAGAATAGCGCCATGGTACAATGAGCACACGCGTAGCCTCAAACGAGCCGCGCGGATCCTGGAACGTAAATGGCAAAATTCAAAGTTAGAAGTGTGTAGATTATCAAGGAATGCAGCCTTATTTAATATAAGCATGCCCTCCATACACCAAAATCGGCCTTAATTGAAAAACTTATCGGCCTTAATTGAAAAACATAAAAACAATTCAGGACTCCTTTTGAAAATTGTTTCCAGTCTTATGAGGAGTCATGAACAAATCAATTCTCTAATTCCACTAGAGTGTAGCAGTAACAATTTTATGAAATTCTTAAAATCTTAATGATAAGATTGATAAAATTAGGGAAAAAATTCTCAGAGCCTGTCAACATGCCAATGCACCTTGACAGCTGTCTGGTCAGCTCTGATGCCCTGTTAGAGTCCTTCTCCCCAATTGGTTGTGAGGAGCTTATTTCATTGGTGGAAACTGCTAAGCCCTCCACATGCACACTAGATGCCGTACCAACCCATCAACCCAGAATTACTGCATAGCAATGTAGAACCTTTGCTTACCATAATTAACTATTCTCTGAGCATGGGCTACATTCCCAGTTCATTTAAACTTGCAGTCATCAAGCCGCTAATTAAAAAACCTGGTCTTAACCCCCAAGAACTGTCCAAGTATAGGCCAATCTCTAATCTGTCATTCATATCCAAAATTTTAGAGAAAGTAGTTTCTTCACAACTCTCTTCCTTCTTACAGACAGAACATGTCAGTTATTTCAGTCTGGATTTAGAGCTCATCACAGCACTGAAACGGCACTGACTAAAGTACTGAACGATCTCTTAATATCCTCTGATAAAGGACACATTTCTTTTCTCATACTGCTAGACCTCAGTGCTGCTTTTGACACCATTGATCATAATATTCTACTTAATAGGCTTGAGACACTTGTTGGCATAAGAGGTCAAGCACTCTCCTGGTTCAGGTCCTACCTCACAGATCGTTACCAATTTGTACTAGCAAATAACGAATGCTCAGAGGTAGAGGTAAGGTAAAATATGGCGTCCCGCAAGGATCTGTACTGGGCTCCATATTATTCTCATTATGTATGCTACCGCTGGGCACCATCATTCGTAGGCATGGTATTAGCTTCCATTGCTAAGCAGATGATACTCAGTTGTATATATCTTCCAATCCGGATGATACTACTCTCATGATTGAGAACTGTGTCCAGGACATTTGTCACGTAGGGCTACGCCCCCCTCTCCTAGCTGTCACTCCGGTGTCCCTGTTCCTCTTGTCTGTGTTGTTCCTCGCTCGTTTATCCCGCCCTGCTTGTCTGTTGCCCTGGTTTCCCTCTGTCTGCCACACCCGTGTCGTCATTGTGTTCAGCTGTGTCTAGTCTAGTTCTGTGTATTTATATACCAGTGTTTCCCTAGCCTGTTGTTGGTTGTTCTGTTCATTTGCTCAGTCAGTATTTTCCTATGTGCTTCACGATCCTTATGTTATTTGTATTTGTGAGTATTGCTCCTGTTCCATAATTCATTCATTTTAGTGTTCTCCCCGTTGCCCTGTTAGTTCTCCTTGTGTGTCTGATCATGGCGATCTATCTGTCAAACCGCAGCGTTACAACATTAAAAACTGGATGGTTTTTCAGTAACACCTAAATCTACCGCAAAAAGCTTAGGTGTCACTATTGATTCGGATCTTTCATTTGACACACATATATGCAATGTCACTAAGGCTGCCTTTTTCCATTTACGTAATATCGGCAAGCTGAGACACTTACATTCATTAGCTGAGGCAGAGAAGCTGGTCCATGCTTTTGTCTTGTCAAGATTGGACTACTGTAATGGTCTTCTAATTGGATGCTCTAAACAGTCCATAAAGAAGCTACAACTTGTACAAAATGCTGCAGCTAGAGTCCTAACTAAGGCTAGAAAATTTGACCATATTAGTCCCACTTTTGCTGCATTACACTGGCTTCCGATTAAATATCGAATTGAATTAAAAATTCTTCTGTTAACCTATAAGGCATTAAATGGTCTTGCTCCAAAATATCTGAGTGGACTCATTGCTTACTACAACCCATCTCGCCCTTTGCGCTCCCAAAATGCTGGATTTCTCCTAGTTCCAAAAATTAGTAAGACTACAGCCGGAGGCAGAGCTTTCTCTTTTAAAGCCCCTCAATTATGGAATAGCCTTCCAGCTCCAATCTGAGATTCTGACACAGTTCCAATCTTTAAATCTAGACTTAAGACTCACCTGTTTAATTAAGCCTTCAGTTAATATTCCCCTTGTAAGATGTAGGGGCTTGGGGGCCCCCAGACGTTGAGATTTCTGGTAATCTAAGATGTTGATGTTGTCATCCAGCTGTGTCATGGCATCACTTTAGTTGTGTCAATGACTTGGCTGGAAAGCAATGTCTCAGTGAGTCCTCATGACTGTGGTCACCTCTGAACCCCTCCCTTTAGTTATGCTGCTATAGATTAGCCTGCCGGAGCCACATGCTAATCACTGGCATGTGAGCTATGTACCTTTGACAACCTTTCAGGAAATGAGATGTTTGTCAAAGGTGTTTTCAGGAGGACCAATGCTTAAATCCTCAAGCTTAACACTCAAAGATGAAAGATACACTCAATTAACAGAGGCTTTTCAGAATTATTGCTCATGAACTATGTGCAGTGATCATAACGAGCATGTTCAGTGTTCATAACAAGCGTAGGACTGTTTTGCAGGGCTGTTTATGTACGCACGGCAGTAGTAGCGTATGAGTGGACAGGAAATGGAATGAACGGAGTGAGAAGCCATGCTGGTCTCCTGCAGGTCCTCCTCTGTGCTCCTCAACGTTAGCTTTCTCTGCATCGTGATTTCATGCCACATGCACAAAGCTCAACACTAGCTCTGACAGCCCCCACAACGTTTTTTTTTCCATTGTGGCCTCAAACCCCCACCCACGTGGTTAAGGCGTGGCTGGCGTGATGAAAGGCAAGGGCAGAGGTGTTGGCTGGGGTTGCCAGATCAGTGGAGAGTGTGCGCTCTGGTGGATTTTTACAAAGGACACGCAGCCCCTCTCAATGATGCAGGTGTTCAGATCCTCCCGAGGAAATGTCAGAACTTTTGGGGAAAATGGACAAAAGGTCTAGACCAGTTGAAGACTCTTTCTCTCTCATTCTTTCATTCTCTCTCTCTCTCTCTATCCCTTCCTCCTCTCTCCTTCTTTCTCTCTCTCTCTCTCTCTCTCTCTCTCTCTCTCTCTTATATTGCCTCCTGATAAATCCGTCTGTTCTCAACATACACACTATATGTAGGCCCCCTGCTTTTAGGACACTATGGAGCTAGAAATAGCAGACTGGGTCATCTCTCTATCTCTATCTCTCTCTCTCCATCTCTCCTTCACTCACTCTCTCTCTCTCCATCTCTCCCTCTGTCTCTGGGGTTCCTCAGACATGGTTGGCTTCGTTATTGGGAACAGAACCTACATCAAACTCATGCATGGTTCACTATGTTCTCACATGGCTGTCATGATTCCAGTTATTGAAGGGTGTCCCAGTAACCATAGTGGCATGTGGAGCTGAATCCTTACAGGGAGTGATCAGGGGGAGTGATTAGTGGGAGTGATCAGGGGGAGTGATTAGTGGGAGTGATCAGGGGGAGAGATTTAGAACTTAAAATTGTATAAACAACATGAATGTATAGGGTTAAGTGGATTTACTAGAGTATATTTATAGTTTTGTTGTTAGGTTTGCAAGTATGGCTTCAGTAATGAATACTGTAATGGTTATGATGATGGTTATAGTAATGACTCTTCTCTGTATTACACTGGTACATTTAAAGATGAAGGATTAGCACTAATGCTACTGTTAAAGTGAAACTACTCTCTTCACTGGCTTCCAGTAGCGGCACGCATCAGATATAAAACCTTGATGCTTGCTTACAAAGCCAAAAATGGACTGGCCCCTCCTTACATGATGTCCATGGTCAAAAGCCGATCCGTACAGCGAACACTCAGAACCTCATGCTTGGCTCGACTCGAAACTCCATGCTTAAAGTCTCATGGAAGACAAAGCTCCAGACTATTCTCTGTCCTGCCTCCAAGATGGTGGAACGATCTTCCATTAGCTGCTAGGACTGCAGAGTCTATTGCTATCTTCAAGCGTAGACTGAAGACCCACCTGTTTGTTGAGTTCTTACCAGAGCACTAACTCAGCTGATACCTCTTGCCGTTGTTCTTAAATTGTATGTCTGTCTATGGTTATTTGTGCTTCTTGGCAAATGTCTAACTTGCAAAACACTAGATAATGACATTGACTCCTGTAGTTTAGTAGTAGTCTGACTCAATGGTATCTTGAATTCTGGCCTATCCGTACTATTTCCTAGGATGAATTCTATGATCGGATGCAAAGCACTTTGTAAGTAGCTCTGGATAAGAGCGTCTGCTAAATGCCGTAAATGTAAATGTAAATGTAAACTCCACTGGTGAGCAGGCCAGCAAGCTGTCTCTGGTGTTTGGTGAAGGTGGTGATGGTTGGAGAGATCTTACCCTGGAGGGAGGGAGAGCAGGTCTGCTTTGCACACGGCGGTCTGGATGTTCACCTGGGGGACCTGACTGGTTACACTCTTCCAGGAGAAACGTTTGACTGTCAGAACTCCAGGCCTAGAGTCACACCTCTTCACTACACAGTGCACACACACACACACACACACACAAATATGTACTCTAAAAATTCTCAACTATGTGGTGTATATATGTGTGTGCGTGTATGTGTGAGTGTGTGCCTTACTCTCTTCTCCCCAGTGTACCAGTGCTGAAAAACAGATGAGAATCTCTGTAGGTATCAGGCTATCCACAAACAGGAAGTGAGAGCCCTTTTCATCAGGACCCTAAGAAAGAGAGAATGAGAGAGATAAAGAGAGAGATGGAACAAGAGAGAAAAAGAAAGAGCGAACAAGAGAAAGAGAGATGGAACAAGAAAGAAAAAGAAAGATGGAACAAGAGATAGAGATGGAACAGGAGAGAAAGAGAGAGATGGAACAATAGAGGAAGAGAGAGATGGAACAATAGAGAGAGATGGAACTAGAGAAAGAGAGAGTGTGTAAGATAAAGTGTAAGCTTCTTTGGTCCTAATGGACAGCAACAGTAAATATTAATGTGGTCTGATGTTGTACAAGTCTCTGGAGACTACAGTGTCTGCTACACAAACATAGACACGCACAGGCATGAGCGCAC
Source organism: Brachyhypopomus gauderio (assembly GCF_052324685.1). NCBI lineage: Eukaryota > Metazoa > Chordata > Actinopteri > Gymnotiformes > Hypopomidae > Brachyhypopomus > Brachyhypopomus gauderio. The sequence goes on from NW_027506881.1 coordinate 327,168, forward strand.
ACACTCACACACACACACACACACACACTCAGTAATTACCTAAGATTAAATCACACCGTTCTCAGGGGATTACTATGAAATGGTACGGTTCATCAGCATTACACAGCACAACAGGGAGAGTCAATCTAAAACAACAGAGCTGTTATAAACCACACACAACCACCAAACCAATAATGTGTGTGTGTGCGCAGCCGCTTGGATGTGAATGTGTGTGTGTGCACAAGCGTGGATCCGTGAGCACATCTACACGCTTGTGGTGTGTGTACCTGCGCCCAGGTTGCTCCAGCACACCCAGGTAAGCGGGCGGAGAGCATGGAGTTGGTGGAAGCCGCCGTGTTGGTCAGAGCCACTGTGGACCCTCTAGATGTGTTAGAGCTCTGGTGGGAGAAGAACAGGTATTAAAACTACCACGTGAGCCTCTGGAAGAACATGATGCAGACAGAAATTCCCACCAGCGCCATTTTGAGAGCGACAAAGAAGTGTGTAGCTTCACCTTGACCTGTGACCTCTGGGAGTGATGAGTGTAGGTGTTGGGTTTGTGGAAAACCAGCAGGGTCCTTTGAAAACACAAGAAAAAGCATCACTCTGATCACTCTGATCACTCCTGGTGAGAATGAACTGGCAGTGCCATGTCAGAGTAGACGGGTGATCCGTTTCTCACTGGATGCACTGGGCGAAGTCGTGCAGATGGACCCAGGTTTCCTGAAGCATGGCCCTCTCTGCTGCTACCGCATCCTGGGTCTGTGTGGGGGCGGGGCCTGTCTCCTTAGCCGTCTGCACACGCTCCGCCTCCTTGTCGGGCGGTGAGGAGTCCTCAGTCTCCACCGCCTCTGAATCTGACAGAGACCACAGCACTGGCTAATACCACACAGATCAATGCCAGTCAGTATTATGTCAGTGAGAGTAAACAGCTCAAAGAGGTTCTGGGAAGAGAAGAAGTAGGGGGCCTAACTGAAAGGACTAGGGGGCCTAACTGAAAGAACTAGGGGGCCTAACTGAAAGAACTAGGGGGCCTAACTGAAAGAACTAGGGGGCCTAACTGAAAGAACTAGGGGGCCTAACTGAAAGGACTAGGGGGCCTAACTGAAAGAACTAGGGGGCCTAACTGAAAGAACTAGGGGGCCTAACTGAAAGAACTAGGGGGCCTAACTGAAAGAACTAGGGGGCCTAACTGAAAGAACTAGAGGGCCTAACTGAAAGAACTAGGGGGCCTAACTGAAAGGACTAGGGGGCCTAACTGAAAGAACTAGGGGGCCTAACTGAAAGGACTAGGGGGCCTAACTGAAAGGACTAGGGGGCCTAACTGAAAGAACTAGGGGGCCTAACTGAAAGGACTAGGGGGCCTAACTGAAAGAACTAGGGGGCCTAACTGAAAGAACTAGGGGGCCTAACTGAAAGAAGTAGGGGGCCTAACTGAAAGAACTAGAGGGCCTAACTGAAAGAACTAGGGGGCCTAACTGAAAGAAGTAGGGGGCCTAACTGAAAGAACTAGGGGGCCTAACTGAAAGAAGTAGAGGGCCTAACTGAAAGAAGTAGGGGGCCTAACTGAAAGAACTAGGGGGCCTAACTGAAAGAAGTAGGGGGCATAACTGAAAGAACTAGAGGGCCTAACTGAAAGAAGTAGGGGGCCTAACTGAAAGAACTAGAGGGCCTAACTGAAAGAACTAGGGGGCGTAACTGAAAGGACTAGGGGGCCTAACTGAAAGAAGTAGGGGGCCTAACTGAAAGAACTAGGGGGCCTAACTGAAAGAAGTAGGGGGCCTAACTGAAAGAACTAGGGGGCCTAACTGAAAGAAGTAGGGGGCCTAACTGAAAGAACTAGAGGGCCTAACTGAAAGAACTAGGGGGCGTAACTGAAAGGACTAGGGGGCCTAACTGAAAGAACTAGGGGGCCTAACTGAAAGAACTAGAGGGCCTAACTGAAAGAACTAGGGGGCCTAACTGAAAGAACTAGAGGGCCTAACTGAAAGGACTAGGGGGCCTAACTGAAAGAACTAGGGGGCCTAACTGAAAGAACTAGAGGGCCTAACTGAAAGAACTAGAGGGCCTAACTGAAAGAACTAGAGGGCCTAACTGAAAGAAGTAGGGGGCCTAACTGAAAGAAGTAGGGGGCCTAACTGAAAGAACTAGAGGGCCTAACTGAAAGGACTAGGGGGCCTAACTGAAAGAACTAGAGGGCCTAACTGAAAGAACTAGGGGGCCTAACAGAAAGAAGTAGGGGGCCTAACTGAAAGAAGTAGGGGGCCTAACTGAAAGAAGTAGGGGGCCTAACTGAAAGAAGTAGGGGGCCTAACTGAAAGAACTAGAGGGCCTAACTGAAAGAACTAGGGGGCCTAACTGAAAGAACTAGGGGGCCTAACTGAAAGAAGTAGGGGGCCTAACTGAAAGAACTAGGGGGCCTAACTGAAAGAACTAGGGGGCCTAACTGAAAGAAGTAGGGGGCCTAACTGAAAGAAGTAGGGGGCCTAACTGAAAGAAGTAGGGGGCCTAACTGAAAGAAGTAGGGGGCCTAACTGAAAGAAGTAGGGGGCCTAACTGAAAGAAGTAGGGGGCCTAACTGAAAGAACTAGGGGGCCTAACTGAAAGAACTAGGGGGCGTAACTGAAAGGACTAGGGGGCCTAACTGAAAGAACTAGGGGGCCTAACTGAAAGAACTAGGGGGCCTAACTGAAAGAAGTAGGGGGCCTAACTGAAAGAACTAGGGGGCCTAACTGACAGGGCAGGAAAATGTCTGTGGTTTAGGTGAATACAGGGACGTCCTGCTGCTGTGGATGTTAATCTAGTACAGTAGGGCTCTAGGAATTTGAATTTGAATGAGTTTAGCAGGAGAGGAAGGCTGTCACTACAGACGGAAGACCTTCATGTAACTACAGCAAAATCAGCTGTTTCATACCCGAGCCGGGAGGGTTCAGTTCCAGTCCTAGTGGGACAATACACTCCATAGTGGTTCTTGTTTCAGCTTACCTTATTCAACTAACAAAGCTCTTTCACAGTCTGTCCCTGTGCTGATCAAGAGGTGTAAATGAGGGAAAACATTAAACCGGGGTGCCAAACTCGATCCCTGTGAGATGAGCACTGAGCATTAGTGCGTAACGCTTCCTCCAACATAATGCACTTGCTTAAACTCATCACCTGATTGCTAAGAACATTACCAGTGGAGTCGTGTGTAGTTGCTGGGCAAAATGCTAATCAGTGATTGGCTGAAGCTCTTGCATTGGAGCAGTGGTGCCATGGCGATGGGCCCGACATGATGCATGCGGAGCTCTGAGAGGTCGGATGGAGTGGGCGTGTGCTAACAAGAGGCAGGGTCACGTGAGAAGCAGGGTCACATGAGAAGCAGGGTCACGTGAGAGGCAGGGGCACGTGAGAAGCAGGGTCACGTGAGAGGCAGGGGCACGTGAGAAGCAGGGTCACGTGAGAGGCAGGGGCACATGAGAAGCAGGGTCACGTGAGAAGCAGGGTCACATGAGAGGCAGGGGCACGTGAGAAGCAGGGTCACGTGAGAGGCAGGGGCACGTGAGAAGCAGGGTCACGTGAGAAGCAGGGTCACGTGAGAAGCAGGGGCACGTGAGAAGCAGGGTCACGTGAGAAGCAGGGTCACATGAGAGGCAGGGGCACGTGAGAAGCAGGGTCACGTGAGAGGCAGGGGCACGTGAGAAGCAGGGTCACGTGAGAAGCAGGGGCACGTGAGAAGCAGGGGCACGTGAGAAGCAGGGTCACGTGAGAAGCAGGGTCACATGAGAGGCAGGGGCACGTGAGAAGCAGGGTCACGTGAGAGGCAGGGGCACGTGAGAAGCAGGGTCACGTGAGAAGCAGGGGCACGTGAGAAGCAGGGGCACGTGAGAAGCAGGGGCACGTGAGAAGCAGGGTCACGTGAGAAGCAGGGTCACGTGAGAGGCAGGGGCACGTGAGAAGCAGGGGCTTCTGCAGTAGGACGTTGAGCTGGCAGGAACGATGGCCCTCCGCCATGTGTCTTCAGTAGAGCAAACAGCTGCCAGAAGATCTGCTCTTGTACCTAGAATCAGTCAATCAGGCAATTCACACGTTCTGCGTAGTGAGTGTGAGGTGTGGTAGCTGCAGTCCCTCACTCTTCAGAGAGGATCCCTGGTTGTACTACACACTCTCATCCGAGAGGATCCCTGGATGTACTATATACTCTCATCCGAGAGGATCCCTGGTTGTACTACACACTCTCATCCGAGAGGATCCCTGGTTGAACTATATACTCTCATCCGAGAGGATCCCTGGTTGTACTATATACTCTCATCCGAGAGGATACCTGGTTGTACTATATACTCTCATCCGAGAGGATACCTGGTTGTACTATATACTCTCATCCGAGAGGATACCTGGTTGTACTATATACTCTCATCCGAGAGGATCCCTGGTTGTACTACACACTCTCATCCGAGAGGATCCCTGGTTGTACTACACACTCATCCGAGAGGATCCCTGGTTGTACTATATACTCTCATCCGAGAGGATCCCTGGTTGTACTATATACTCTCATCCGAGAGGATCCCTGGTTGTACTATATACTCTCATCCGAGAGGATCCCTGGTTGTACTATATACTCTCATCCGAGAGGATCCCTGGTTGTACTATATACTCTCATCCGAGAGGATCCCTGGTTGTACTATATACTCTCATCCGAGAGGATCCCTGGTTGTACTACACACTCTCATCCGAGAGGATCCCTGGTTGTACTACACACTCTCATCCGAGAGGATCCCTGGATGTACTATATACTCTCATCCGAGAGGATCCCTGGTTGTACTACACACTCTCATCCGAGAGGATCCCTGGTTGAACTATATACTCTCATCCGAGAGGATCCCTGGTTGTACTATATACTCTCATCCGAGAGGATACCTGGTTGTACTATATACTCTCATCCGAGAGGATACCTGGTTGTACTATATACTCTCATCCGAGAGGATACCTGGTTGTACTATATACTCTCATCCGAGAGGATCCCTGGTTGTACTACACACTCTCATCCGAGAGGATCCCTGGTTGTACTACACACTCATCCGAGAGGATCCCTGGTTGTACTATATACTCTCATCCGAGAGGATCCCTGGTTGTACTATATACTCTCATCCGAGAGGATCCCTGGTTGTACTATATACTCTCATCCGAGAGGATCCCTGGTTGTACTATATATTCTCATCCGAGAGGATCCCTGGTTGTACTATATACTCTCATCCGAGAGGATCCCTGGTTGTACTATATACTCTCATCCGAGAGGATCCCTGGTTGTACTACACACTCTCATCCGAGAGGATCCCTGGTTGTACTTACACACTCTCATCCGAGAGGATCCCTGGTTGTACTACACACTCTCATCCGAGAGGATCCCTGGTTGTACTATATACTCTCATCCGAGAGGATCCCTGGTTGTACTATATACTCTCATCCGAGAGGATCCCTGGTTGTACTATATATTTAATATATTTGCCGCTGATGAAAATGCTCAGTCTACACACTGGCACAACACCCTATCCTGTTGCTTCCCTCTCAGGACCAACCTGGCAACCACACAGTCACCTCACCACTGAACTCGTATGCAAAGCTGGATTCCAAAAGGAACCCGTAGAATTCCATAAGGAACCAGTAGGATTCCGTAAAGAACCAGTAGGATTCCGTAAGGAACCGGTAGGATTCCAAAAAGAACCGGTTGGATTCCGTAAGGAACCAGTAGGATTCCAGAAGGAACCCGTAGGATTCCTGAAGAGTCTTGCCTGAGGGGATGAGAGCCGGCGGGGATACAGATGTTCTACTGCAGTCGCCGTGGGAACCCACTCCGTTTAGCTCACTCCAGGAGTTACTAAGCAACCCACCAAGCTCCCTAGGAAAGCGTGTAATTGGACTGTCGTGACGAGGGACGAGTGCAGAGTCACGATCGGGTGAGATGGAGACGATAGTGCTGTGTGTGTGTGTGTGTGTGTGTGTGTGTGTGTGCGCGTGTGGGTGTCTGTCTGTGCAATACTATTAAAATGGGAAAAAGACTATGTGAGGGAGAGAGAGAGAGAGGGAGAGAGAGAGACAGGTGGAGAGAAAGAGAGGGGGAGAGGCAAGACAAGTTTATTTCTATAGTAGCTTTCATACATACTGGCAATTCAAAGTTCTTTGCACAAGAAAGAAAGAAGCTTATTACAACCCGAGGTCTATCACTTTGGGAAGGTCTATCACTTTGGGAAGGGCATTGCCCACAAAATATAAGAAATAAAATTTAAAAAAAAGGTTTTAAAGGAATAAAAATAGAAATAAACTTACTTAAATAATTAAGAATGAAAGAAGATGAAAAGAGAGAGCGAGAGACATTCAAACACACACACACTCACTTACAGACACACTCACACACACACACATTCACACACACTCATGCACATTTACTCACTCACACTCATTCACAGTCACACAGCTACACAACAGCAGCACAGCGATGACACAGACGTTGATAATATCCGCTTCATAAACAACACTGTTCCATTTACAGACGGTCTGTGTGTACCTGTCAATTTTTCTGTTTTCACTAATAGAAGGAATTTCATTTCATTAGGTGCAGTGGGAACAACGTGCAGTCAGAAGCTCCTGTGAGCAGAGCGGGACGGTCAGGACTCCAACAGGACAGTCTGAGGAGACTGAGCTCACACTGCTGACCTTCCTGGCTTATCGGGTGTGAGGTTGTGGTGTGAGGTAATAGGTGGTGTGAGGTAACAGGTGGTGTGAGGTGGTGGGTGGTGTGAGGTGGTGGTGTGAGGTAACAGGTGGTGTGAGGTGATTGGTGGTGTGAGGTAACGGGTGGTGTGAGGTGGTGGTGTGAGGTAACAAGTGGTGTGAGGTAACAGGTGGTGTGAGGTGACGAGTGGTATTAGGTGGTGGTATGAGGTAACGTGTGGTGTGATGTAACAGGTGGTGTGAGGTAACAGGTGGTGTGGCCGGGTGGAGCCAAGTGCAGGTGGTGTGAGTTGATGGGTGGTGTGAGGTAACGGGTGGTGTGAGGTAACGGGTGGTATAAGGTGGTGGCATGAGGTAACGGGTGGTGTGAGGTGGTGGTGTGAGGTAACAGGTGGTGTGAGGTGGTGGTGTGAGGTAACAGGTGGTGTGAGGTGGTGGTGTGAGGTAACAGGTGGTGTGAGGTGATGGGTGGTGTGAGGTGGTGGTGTGAGGTAACGGGTGGTGTGAGGCAACAGGTGGTGTGAGGTGGTGGTGTGAGGTGGTGGTGCGAGGTAACGGGTGGTGTGAGGTAACAGGTGGTGTGAGGTAACAGGTGGTGTGAGGTGGTGGTGTGAGTTAACAGGTGGTGTGAGGTGGTGGTGTGAGGTAACGGGTGGTGTGAGGTAGTGGTGTGAGGTAACAGGTGGTGTGAGGTGGTGGTGTGAGTTAACGGGTGGTGTGAGGTGGTGGTGTGAGGTAACGGGTGGTGTGAGGTGGTGGTGTGAGGTAACGGGTGGTGTGAGGTAACGGGTGGTGTGAGGTAACGGGTGGTGTGAGGTGGTGGTGTGAGGCAACGGGTGGTGTGAGGTGGTGGTGTGAGGTAACGGGTGGTGTGAGGTGGTGGTGTGAGGTGGTGGTGTGAGGTAACGGGTGGTGTGAGGTGGTGGTGTGAGGCAACAGGTGGTGTGAGGTAACAGGTGGTGTGAGGTAACAGGTGGTGTGAGGTGGTGGTGTGAGGTAACGGGTGGTGTGAGGTGGTGGTGTGAGGTGGTGGTGTGAGGTAACAGGTGGTGTGAGGTGACCTGCATGAGGACAGCTCACCGGCAGCGGTGCTGTCGTCCTTCGTCCTGTCCTCCACCGATACCTGGGGGACAAAGAGACACGCAGATGAAAGACAGACTCATGGGGAAGAAACAGAGCGGTTCAGCTACAAATGTATTAACAACAGACGCAGCATAATAAACCTGTGTCAGAGAGGAAGACGCATTCGTTCTGTCTGCCAACTCGCCAAAGTCCTGTCACAAGGGATTATGGGAAAATTCCATTCACGTATGGGGAGGAAGTTCCAAAAGCCCAGGCGGGGTGTTCAGACTGCGGCCGTGAGATTAGCAGCGCCACCTGACTAGCATGTCTGCATTTAGCTGCCAGCTGCGATGTATCGCCCCAACAACTTGTAAGAGTACTCAAGAAAGCCAACACCATGGCAACGGTCTTTCTAGAATGCCCCTCCATGGCGACAGGGTGTTTCTAGAACACTCCACCCTTTTCAGGTATAATCGGCCCCAACCTCACACCACTTATAAAGAAACCTTTAACGCCCAAGGACTGTGGGGGGGGGGGGGGGGGGGGGGACGGGGACAATTAACCCTAACTTCCCTCTGTGCCACACCTAATAAACCACAGTGCCTCAAAGAGAGGGAGTGAATCACTGAGGAGAAGAGAAGAGAAGAGAGGAGAAGAAGAGAGGAGAAGAAGAGAAGAGAAGAGGAGAAGAGAAGTGAAGAGAAGAGAATTGAGGAGAAGAGAAGAGGAGAAGAGAAGTGAAGAGAATTGAGGAGAAGAGAAGAGGAGAAGAGAAGTGAAGAGAAGAGAATTGAGGAGAAGAGAAGAGAAGTGAAGAGAATTGAGGAGAAGAGAAGAGAAGAGGAGAAGAGAAGTGAAGAGAATTGAGGAGAAGAGAAGAGGAGAAGAGAAGTGAAGAGAATTGAGGAGAAGAGGAGAAGAGAAGTGAAGAGAATTGAGGAGAAGAGAAGAGAAAAGGAGAAGAGAAGTGAAGAGAATTGAGGAGAAGAGAAGTGAAGAGAATTGAGGAGAAGAGAAGAGAAGAGGAGAAGAGAAGTGAAGAGAATTGAGGAGAATAGAAGAGAATTGAGGAGAAGAGAATTGAGGAGAATAGAAGAGAATTGAAGAGAAGAAGTGAAGAGAAGAGGAGAAGAGAATTGATGAGAAGAAAGGAGAATTGAGAATAGAAGAGAATTGAGGAGAAGAGAAGAAGAGAAGAGAAGTGAAGAGAATTGAGGAGAAGAGAAGAGGAGAAGAGAAGTGAAGAGAAGAAGAGAAGAGAATTGATGAGAAGAGAATTGATGATAAGAGAATTGATGATAAGAGAAGGGAGGACACTGCACACGCAGCTCATGAAGGTCTGATGAAAGGTGCTAAGTATCACATTAACATGGCATCCACAAAATCTGAGTGCAACACCTCACACATTGTGGAAGTAACAGAAAGGCTCAGTGGGGTCTGACCTAATCCCCTCCTCCACACCCTGGGGTCTGACCTAACCCCCTCCTCCACACCCTGGGGTCTGACCTAATCCCCTCCTCCACACCCTGGGGTCTGACCTAACCCCCTCCTCCACACCCTGGGGTCTGACCTAACCCCCTCCTCCACACCCTGGGGTCTGACCTAATCCCCTCCTCCACACCCTGGGGTCTGACCTAACCCCCTCCTCCACACCCTGGGGTCTGACCTAACCCCCTCCTCCACACCCTGGGGTCTGACCTAACCCCCTCCTCCACACCCTGGGGTCTGACCTAACCCCTTCCTCCACACCCTGGGGTCTGACCTAACCCCCTCCTCCACACCCTGGGGTCTGAGCAGACCTAACCCCCTCCTCCACACCCTGGGGTCTGACCTAATCCCCTCCTCCACACCCTGGGGTCTGACCTAACCCCCTCCTCCACACCCTGGGGTCTGACCTAACCCCCTCCTCCACACCCTGGGGTCTGACCTAATCCCCTCCTCCACACCCTGGGGTCTGACCTAACCCCCTCCTCCACACCCTGGGGTCTGACCTAACCCCCTCCTCCACACCCTGGGGTCTGACCTAATCCCCTCCTCCACACCCTGGGGTCTGACCTAATCCCCTCCTCCACACCCTGGGGTCTGACCTAACCCCCTCCTCCACACCCTGGGGTCTGACCTAACCCCCTCCTCCACACCCTGGGGTCTGACCTAATCCCCTCCTCCACACCCTGGGGTCTGACCTAACCCCCTCCTCCACACCCTGGGGTCTGACCTAACCCCTTCCTCCACACCCTGGGGTCTGACCTAACCCCTTCCTCCACACCCTGGGGTCTGACCTAACCCCCTCCTCCACACCCTGGGGTCTGACCTAATCCCCTCCTCCACACCCTGGGGTCTGACCTAACCCCCTCCTCCACACCCTGGGGTCTGACCTAACCCCCTCCTCCACACCCTGGGGTCTGACCTAACCCCCTCCTCCACACCCTGGGGTCTGACCTAATCCCCTCCTCCACACCCTGGGGTCTGACCTAACCCCCTCCTCCACACCCTGGGGTCTGACCTAATCCCCTCCTCCACACCCTGGGGTCTGACCTAACCCCCTCCTCCACACCCTGGGGTCTGACCTAACCCCCTCCTCCACACCCTGGGGTCTGACCTAATCCCCTCCTCCACACCCTGGGGTCTGACCTAACCCCCTCCTCCACACCCTGGGGTCTGACCTAACCCCTTCCTCCACACCCTGGGGTCTGACCTAACCCCTTCCTCCACACCCTGGGGTCTGACCTAACCCCCTCCTCCACACCCTGGGGTCTGAGCAGACCTAACCCCCTCCTCCACACCCTGGGGTCTGACCTAATCCCCTCCTCCACACCCTGGGGTCTGACCTAACCCCCTCCTCCACACCCTGGACCAGATGATCAACTGCTTAACTGCCCCACTACCATCTCACCCTGCCCTCTATGAAACACAAAGGCCTGCTCTGTTAGTGGACAAGCACACGTCTACACACACACAAACACACACACTCACTCACACACACACTCACACACACACACTCACACAAACACACACACTCACTCACACACACACTCACACGCACACACACACACACACTCACACACTCTCACATTCACACACACACACACACTCACACACACACACATTCACACTCTCTCTCTCTCTCTCTCTCTCTCTCTCTCTCGCTATGTCCCCATTGGACTGGCCTGTCCTGAACCCCAGTGAGACATCCACCCAGATTACTGACAGGCTAATTGTGCTTTTATTTCCACAGAGGACACGGCCTGTCCCTTTCTTTAGGTTTGTGTTTTATAATGCTTATATCCCCCTCAACTCCCCCCCCTCATCCCCCTCCCCCTAAGTGGGAGGGCCTTATCACAGTGTACCTCAGCAATGGGGGCGGAGTCCAGCAAGCCAAGGTCGTGGCACGTCAGGGCATGCTGGGCGGGGCCAGGACGCTGGGCGGGGCCAGGACTCTCATCAGCCTCGTCAAATGAAGACAGAGTGGATTTGTCCCCACGCTTCCTGTGCCCACCCTGATGAGGGTCCCTAGAACACACCCACACACACAAACAAGTGTTGGGTTCACCTGAACACTCCAACACCTGACCTCTCACCCAGCACAATACAGGCTGGGAGGTGTGGACTTGGAGGTGTGGACTGGGAGGTGTGGACTGGGAGGTGAGGACTGGGAGGTGTGGACTGGGAGGTGAGGACTGGGAGGTGTGGACTGGGAGGTGTGGACTGGGAGGTGTAGACTGGGAGGTGAGGACTGGGAGGTGAGGACTGGGAGGTGTGGACTGGGAGGTGTGGACTGGGAGGTGAGGACTGGGAGGTGAGGACTGGGAGGTGTAGACTGGGAGGTGAGGACTGGGAGGTGTAGACTGGGAGGTGTAGACTGGGAGGTGTAGACTGGGAGGTGTTGACTGGGAGGTGTAGACTGGGAGGTGAGGACTGGGAGGTGTAGACTGGGAGGTGTAGACTGGGAGGTGAGGACTGGGAGGTGTTGACTGGGAGGTGTAGACTGGGAGGTGAGGACTGGGAGGTGTTGACTGGGAGGTGTAGACTGGGAGGTGAGGACTGGGAGGTGAGGACTGGGATGTGTAGACTGGGAGGTGAGGACTGGGAGGTGAGGACTGGGAGGTCAGGACTGGGAGGTCAGGACTGGGAGGTGGACGTTAGGGTCGCCTCCACCATGACTGAGACGAGATGTTCACTGTGCAAGAACACACAGATCAATACTCAGACTTGATGGCTGTTTGGCTCTCCGACACACACACACACACACACACACACACACACACACACACACACACACACACACACACACACACACACACACCTGTTTGATCAGCATTCGGCTCACACACAGACCACAGACCCAGCAGAGGCATACAGAGACTGCATGACAGTAATGACACAAAGACATACACTCACTAACTCTCTTGCTGTCTCTCTCTCTCCCACACACACACACACACACACACACACACACACACACACACACACACACACACACACACACACACACACACTGCTTACAGCTGGAGTGGAGGTGTCGTGTTCATGTGTCTGAGGTCGAAGAAGGTACTGGCCACTTCTACATACTGCTCAGGCTTCTGAACTGGAGTCTCTGTGGAAAACAGATATTCAATACAGACAGATATACCACACACAGAGCACATAGATTATACAGATAAACCACACACAGAGCACATAGATTATACAGATAAACCACACACAGAGCACATAGATTATACAGATATACCACACACAGAGCACATAGATTATACAGATAAACCACACACAGAGCACATGGATTATACAGATAAACCACACACAGAGCACATGGATTATACAGATATACCACACAGAGCACATAGATTATACAGATAAACCACACACAGAGCACATAGATTATACAGATAAACCACACACAGAGCACATAGATTATACAGATAAACCACACACAGAGCACATAGATTATACAGATATACCACACACAGAGCACATAGATTATACAGATAAACCACACACAGAGCACATAGATTATACAGATATACCACACACAGAGCACATAGATTATACAGATATAGCACACACAGAGCACATAGATTATACAGATAAACCACACACAGAGCACATAGATTATACAGATAAACCACACACAGAGCACATAGATTATACAGATATACCACACACAGAGCACATAGATTATACAGATATACCACACACAGAGCACATAGATTATACAGATATACCACACACAGCACAAGGATTATACAGATATACCACACAGAGCACATAGATTATACAGATATACCACACACAGAGCACATAGATTATACAGATATACCACACACAGAGCACATAGATTATACAGATATACCACACACAGAGCACATAGATTATACAGATATACCACACACAGAGCACATAGATTATACAGATATACCACACACAGAGCACATGGATTATACAGATATACCACACAGAGCACATAGATTATACAGATATACCACACACAGAGCACATAGATTATACAGATATACCACACACAGCACAAGGATTATACAGATATACCACACAGAGCACATAGATTATACAGATATACCACACACAGAGCACATAGATTATACAGATATACCACACACAGAGCACATAGATTATACAGATATACCACACACAGAGCACATGGATTATACAGATATACCACACACAGAGCACATGGATTATACAGATATACCACACAGAGCACATAGATTATACAGATATACCACACACAGAGCACATAGATTATACAGATATACCACACACAGCACAAGGATTATACAGATATACCACACACAGAGCACATAGATTATACAGATATACCACACACAGAGCACATAGATTATACAGATATATCACACACAGAGCACATAGATTATACAGATATACCACACACAGAGCACACGGATTATACAGATATACCACACACAGAGCACATGAATTATACAGATATACCACACACAGAGCACATGGATTATACAGATATATCACACACAGAGCACAAGGATTATACAGATATACCACACAGAGCACATAGATTATACAGATATACCACACACAGAGCACATAGATTATACAGATATACCACACAGAGCACATAGATTATACAGATATATCACACACAGAGCACATAGATTATAGAGATATAGCACACACAGAGCACATAGATTATACAGATATAGCACACACAGAGCACATAGATTATACAGATATACCACACACAGCACAAGGATTATACAGATATACCACACACAGCACAAGGATTATACAGATATACCACACACAGAGCACAAGGATTATACAGATATACCACACACAGAGCACATAGATTATACAGTTATAGCACACACAGAGCACATAGATTATACAGATATATCACACACAGAGCACATGGATTATACAGATATACCACACACAGAGCACATAGATTATACAGATATAGCACACACAGAGCACATAGATTATACAGATATATCACACACACAGCACACGGATTATACAGATATACCACACACAGAGCACATAGATTATACAGATATACCACACACAGAGCACATAGATTATACAGATATACCACACACAGAGCACATGGATTATACAGATATACCACACACAGAGCACAAGGATTATACAGATATACCACACACAGAGCACATGGATTATACAGATATAGCACACACAGAGCACATAGATTATACAGATATACCACACAGAGCACATAGATTATACAGATATAGCACACACAGAGCACATAGATTATACAGATATATCACACACACAGCACACGGATTATACAGATATACCACACACAGAGCACATAGATTATACAGATATACCACACACAGAGCACATAGATTATACAGATATACCACACACAGAGCACATGGATTATACAGATATACCACACACAGAGCACAAGGATTATACAGATATACCACACACAGAGCACATAGATTATACAGATATACCACACACAGAGCACATAGATTATACAGATATACCACACACAGAGCACATAGATTATACAGACAGATATACCACACACAGAGCACATAGATTATACAGACAGATAAATCACACACAGAGCACACATCCCCATGTGTGTGTGTGTGCGTGTGTGTGTGTGTGTGTGTGTGTGTGTGTGTGTGTGTGTGTGTGTGTGTGTGTGTGTGTGTGTGCTGGGCTAGAACACGCCCTCGTTCTCACCCTTAGGCTCATCAGAAACGTTCCTCTCTTTACGGGGGCGGACAAGTTTCCAGCTGGGGACAGGGGGAGTTTTGGGAGCTGCCACCAGGGGGCAGGCTCTGGTCTGCGTCAGCAGCACAGGGTGACTGTAGAGCTGGGAGAGGCCGTACTGTCGCAGTCTCTGTGACGCATCCGCCTGGAGAACACACACACACACACACACACACACACACACACACACACACACACAACATTCTCAGCCACCATTTAATAATGGATTAGACAACCAGCACTGATCCAAAGTAGCACAGAGGCAGAGCAGAAGATGAAGGGATGGAGGGATGAATGGATGGAGGGATGAAGGGATGGAGGGATGGAGGGAAACCAGGAGATCACAGCTGGCAGCACATTGCCACAATAATGAGCTCCAGTGCCATGGGCTTCACCTCACCAGACCTTAGCAGCACTGCACACCATTCACCCAGCAGCTCTGACCTTGTGAGCAGCTCTGACCATGTGAGCAGCTCTAGCCCTGTGAGCAGCTCTGATCTGGTGAGCAGCTCTGGCCCTGTGAGCAGCTCTGATCTGGTGAGCAGCTCTGGCCCTGTGAGCAGCTCTGATCTGGTGAGCAGCTCTGGCCCTGTGAGCAGCTCTGATCTGGTGAGCAGCTCTGGCCCTGTGAGCAGCTCTGATCTGGTGAGCAGCTCTGATCTGGTGAGCAGCTCTGATCTGGTGAGCTCTGGCTTAATCATGTGTTCTCTGTAGAGTCTGTAGATGCAGCCCCAGCAAGTTTACTTTGCGTACGACAGGAAACTAGAACTGACACTAGATTTCCCACTGAAGCAGGAACAAGATACAACAAACAAAGGCTGAAGCAGGCAGTACTGAGAGCAGGCGTCTCACCACAGAGTCTTACACACAACACACCGCGTACTGTTAGGGCAAACGGGTGGTGAATATACCACAACACACCGCGTACTGTTAGGGCAAACGGGTGGTAAATATACCACAACACACCACATACTGTTAGGGCAAACGGGTGGTAAATATACCACAACACACCACATACTGTTAGGGCAAACGGGTGGTGAATATACCACAGCACACCGCATACTGTTAGGGCAAACGGGTGGTGAATATACCACAACACAACGCGTACTGTTAGGGCAAACGGGTGGTGAATATACCACAACACACCGCGTACTGTTAGGGCAAACGGGTGGTAAATATACCACAACACACCACATACTGTTAGGGCAAACGGGTGGTGAATATACCACAGCACACCGCATACTGTTAGGGCAAACGGGTGGTGAATATACCACAACACACCGCGTACTGTTAGGGCAAACGGGTGGTGAATATACCCCAATACACCGCGTACTGTTAGGGCAAACGGGTGGTGAATATACCACAACACACCGCGTACTGTTAGGGCAAACGGGTGGTGAATATACCACAGCACACCGCATACTGTTAGGGCAAACGGGTGGTGAATATACCCCAATACACCGCGTACTGTTAGGGCAAACGGGTGGTGAATATACCACAGCACACCGCATACTGTTAGGGCAAACGGGTGGTGAATATACCACAACACACCGCATACTGTTAGGGCAAACGGGTGGTGAATATACCACAACACACCGCGTACTGTTAGGGCAAACGGGTGGTGAATATACCACAACACACCACGTACTGTTAGGGCAAACGGGTGGTGAATATACCACAACACACCGCGTAGTGTTAGAGCAAACGGGTGGTGAATATACCACAACACACTGCATACTGTTAGGGCAAACGGGTGGTGAATATACCACAACACACCACATACTGTTAGGGCAAACGGGTGGTGAATATACCACAATACACCGCGTACTGTTAGGGCAAACGGGTGGTGAATATACCACAACACACCGCGTACTGTTAGGGCAAACGGGTGGTGAATATACCACAACACACCGCGTACTGTTAGGGCAAACGGGTGGTGAATATACCACAACACACCGCGTACTGTTAGGGCAAACGGGTGGTGAATATACCACAACACACCGCGTACTGTTAGGGCAAACGGGTGGTGAATATACCACAACACACCGCGTACTGTTAGGGCAAACGGGTGGTGAATATACCACAACACACCGCGTACTGTTAGGGCAAACGGGTGGTGAATATACCACAACACACCGCGTACTGTTAGGGCAAACGGGTGGTGAATATACCACAACACACCGCGTACTGTTAGGGCAAACGGGTGGTGAATATACCACAACACACCGCGTACTGTTAGGGCAAACGGGTGGTGAATATACCACAACACACCGCGTACTGTTAGGGCAAACGGGTGGTGAATATACCACAACACACCGCGTACTGTTAGGGCAAACGGGTGGTGAATATACCACAACACACCGCGTACTGTTAGGGCAAACGGGTGGTGAATATACCACAACACACCGCGTACTGTTAGGGCAAACGGGTGGTGAATATACCACAACACACCGCGTAGTGTTAGGGCAAACGGGTGGTGAATATACCACACCGTACCCAACTGACACCGCACACGTATATTTCCTCTTCCAACCGGCCTAATCCACCTGAGATCTGGGAGAATTAGTAGATGAGCTGAATCAGGCAGACGAGAGCAGGAGAAACACGTGAGCACCCTGATCTCCGGGGCTGGCCAAGCACACTGAACGTCCCTCAGCACAGGAGGGAATTATGGGGGAGAACTTCAGGAGGGAATTATGGGGGAGAACTTCAGGAGGGAATTATGGGACAGAACTTCAGGAGGGAATTATGGGACAGAACTTCAGGAGGGAATTATGGGAGAGAACGTCAGGAGTACCATCAGGCCCAGCTTGGAGATCTTCTTCTCCTGCAGGTGCAGCGGCTGGTAACTGGCACACACGACCATCTGAGGCGACCCTCTGCCTAGACCTGGGAATGTGTGTGTGTGTGTGTGTGTGTGTGTGTGTGTGTGTGAGAGAGAGAGAGAGAGAGAGACAGAGAGAGTGAGAGGGAAAGACAGAGAAGAAGGGAAACAGAGAGACAAGTTAGAAAGCCATTAACCAAGCTCTATGCACTGTGTGTGTGTGTGTGTGTGTGTGTGTGTGTGTGTGTGTGTGTGTGTGTGTGTGTGTGTGTGTGTGTGTGTGTGTGTGTGTGTGTGTGTGTGTGTACTAGGCAACCACAGCACACAGTGTAGTGGAACCACACATTTATGGGCCACACTCAGATTGGCAGGACAGTGATCAACATGGATCCATCACACATTTTCACAACTGCGGGGAACTGCTAATATATGTA
>NW_027506881.1:350419-402919 GCF_052324685.1 Brachyhypopomus gauderio
CACGCTGGTGTGGACCTCCCCGATGGACTCTCGTCCTGGACCTGAAACCTGGGAATGGCATCCAGCAGGAATTCCCACAGTTTCCCCACATGCCGGGACCTGGGAAAGGCAGAGAGGTGAGGCATTAGGGCGGCCTGGGCCCCGTCCTGCCCCCCTGGGGGGTGATTCAAGCACGCCGCTGCACTCTTTCATCATCTGGGGCAAGTAGGCCAACCCAAGCGAGCTGCGGTTAGTATATAATTGACGGCTTGCTGTGAGATCAATGACCAGTACAACCACCCAAGCAAACAGGGAGGACTACTGTCCGCAGATAATCAATAAACAGCAATTAGAGGGAAGCGCCAGGCCGCCGATGATCAATACTGTGTGCGCGATCGGCCCGAGTCAACGTCTGAGACAAACACAACACCCTGGAGCACAGACACACAGTCAACTGGGGTTCAGCTGTGCTGGAAACTGAAGGTTTTTTCTATCTTGCAACAGTGTTTCCATGATCTCCAGGAGTTCATCTCCACCCTGCTGAGGCCATTGATCGGGTTTGAGGGGTTTTGGGCCAGAATGCTGATAAGCTGGTAAAGGGGTGTTGGGCGGGGTCAGAGTTTGGTCACCTGCTCCTGTTCCAACTGCATGGCCAGAGTAAATGATGGTAGAAGATCCTGCAACCGTCTAATTCACACTGTCCAGGAGTCAGAGCGATACTGACGTGATGGGCAGTGGTGCAGCGTTCACATCTTCACACACATGAGAATGTGAAGGCAGAGCCTCACCAAAAGAGCTTCTCTCCATCCGACATACTGCCCAGACCACGCCCCCTTCCCCCGGACCACGCCCCTTCCCCCGCTCCCCGGACCACGCCCCTGGACACCGCCCACTCCCCGCCCCGCACGTGACAGAGGACCGCGGAACAACACAAGGTGCGTGACGCACGCAGACCACTGCATGCTGGGAGATACTGGAACGGTAGGTGGGGCGTGGCCGTCATCACATAACGTGGCACTGTCTGTTCCTCACTGGTGGGCAGCTCGCCTGCTCAGGGCCTGGAGGGGGGTGATAGATCACTAAACCTCATCAGACTTACACAGCCTCCCCAAAAGGAGAGAGAGAAACAGAGGTCAACACAGAAGAGGCTCCATTTCAGGCCACAGCTGAGATCTACAGTTTCTAGTTCCTAACATCACAGACACTGCAACATCAGCCCCTACAGTTCGCAGGTCTTTGAAAAGTAAAAATACACATTTTTTCCACTTTCCGCTGAGCGAATCCATCAGCTATCCCATCACCATGCGGACATAAACGTGTTCCGAATCACAGAATGATCAGAAAATGTTCATACAAAAAGTTAGCTGCCATCACAGACCTGGTGCGGTTTGTTGTCAAAGCGCTACCCTACTCCTAAATGACACGCTTTAGCATATAAATAACACAGAGGAACGCAGAGGCTCGATATCCCAGCAGTGCAGAGGAACAGGGTCTTTCAGAGAGGTTGGGAAATAGGAATGTCAATAGAAATAGCAGTTAGGCAATCAGTCTCACAAGGAGAAGGACTCGCTCTGCAGATACCATGCAGGCAGTGTGTGTGCTGTGGTGGGAGAGGAAGTCTTACTGGAGAGGGAGGAGCTCTGGGATCCAGCCAGTCAGACAGTGTGTGACGGTGAAGTCTCTCAGCTCTCTCCCAGAACTGGGTGCCACACTGAAACAGGAACGGGGTGAGAACGACAGTGTTAATGCCCGGACGGAGGGCTCATTATGGGTCACTCAGAGCAGCAGAGAGCCACGTGTTTACACAGTGTGTTTGGAGTGGACCACATTCAACAGAGAGAGCAGGAGACGGCACAGATGGTCAAACGACAGCCGTGTCTAAACGATATCTTTACCACGTTATCAGAATGCGACTAGATCCGAACACTCTCATAATGTACTCACTCTGTATTGGCCAGCTTAAGGACAGCCTTAGCCAATAGCATAGGCCAGAGCTCTGATTGGTTGGTGGTAGCCGGAAGCAGCAGGTTGTTTTTATCATCAAACGGTAAAAAGTCATCGATGGTGATTTTCCTCCAACAGCCCTGAAGGATACGAATGAGTAACAGAGGAATATGTGCATTCATATATGTACATATAAATGCAGTGGCACTGACTTATATGCTGCAAAGCTGTGATGTCACATTACGAAGACTGATGAGGGTTTTTTGTGGCTGTTTAAGTACTCCCTCACTTCAGACAAAATACTCCCACTCATAACACTCAACTTTACTCCAACCAGCCCTACAAAAGTGACGTGCTGAGAGTCACACAGCCTTTCAAATGCCCACAGTACATTAGTGTAGGGGTAGTGTACTTGACTGGAGTGTGCTTAAGATTGATTAGACAGAGAGAGAGAGAGAGAGAGAGAGAGAGAGAGAGAGAGAGAGACAGACAGAGAGGGAGGGAGGGAGGGAGGGAGAGAAAGAAGATAGAGAGAGAGAGAGAGAGAGACAAGCAGAGGGGTGAGAGCGAGAGATACAGAGAGAGTGAGAGAGAGAGAGAGAGAGACAGACAGACAGACAGACAGACAGAGAGGGAGGGAGGGAGTTTTTCATTGCCACTGTCGCCCTTGGCTTGCTCACTGGGGGCTAGGACTCGGCACTTGTAAAGCTGCTTTGTGACAACAACTGTTGTAAAAAGCGCTATATAAATAAAATTTGATTGATTGATTGATTGATTGAGGGAGAGAAAGAACATAGAGAGAGAGAGAGAGACAAGCAGAGGGGTGAGAGCGAGAGATACAGAGAGAGTGAGAGAGAGAGAGAGAGAGAGAGAGAGGTCTTTGACATGAATATTTAAAACACACACAAATAGAAGGCCTATCTTATTCTTCCTCTAAATGTCCAAATGTTCAGCCTTGAGCTCATTTGCACTGCTTTGTCCAAATTCCGCCTAGACAAACAGTGAGATGGCAGTGATCCTGTAGTTTAGTGGTAGTCTGGCTCAAGGGGATCTTGAATTCTGATCTGAGGCCGGGTCAGAGAGAAGGGGCCGGTGCATGGCAGGCCGGGTCAGAGAGAAGGGGCCGGTGCATGGCAGGCCGGGTCAGAGAGAAGGGGCCGGTGCATGGCAGGCCGGGTCAGAGAGCAGACAAGGGTACGGGCGAGGCGGCCCGACCCACGTGCTCTCTCACAGACGGACACCTAGGGACACAGCCAGCATGCACCAAAGTCCAGAGGCGTGCCCGCTGTCCCACGCCAGCCCCACCCAGGGGCGGAGCAGGCTGCCTCGCCCACGGGCCCCACCGCAGGGGGTCTTTATCGGGTCAGCGGTCCGACAGGGCTGGTCAGAACTTCCCCACTGAGTGCTCACTGTTCATTACTGTCCCAGGGGCAAATGCTACACAGATCTTAAATTAAAATGACTACACTATGCAATAATAGTCTAAAAATAGTGTGACAATAAATGTGATGCAATAAATCTGTTTTCCTCATGAGAACAATTACTTTTGCATTTGTTAAATAGATTTTTTCTTCATAACAACAACTCAGAAATAACTGGAATTACTGCTAAATTATTATTTTGTAATTATGTAAACACAAAACACAATAGTGCATGTCACTGACAAATGTGATGTGATTTAGCGGTGTTCTTAACTCACCATCCAGTACAGTCTCACTACATATTTCCCGTAGGCATTATAGAGCGGCACGTGGCCCTTTGACCCTTTGCACAGGGAATAGATGTGCTCCCAGGGCCTCCAGGGGTCAGGGGTCGTGTCCATGGAAACGGCCTTGTCCTCGACCCCTGCTGTGACGTAGACTCTCCACACGATGTAGATCTCACTGATGATGTAACGCATGAGCTGGAGAAGCGAGATGGAACCGTCAGTCAGACAAGGAGAAGGAACATCATAGTGGACTAGGCTGCAGGTTAGTGTCTGCTGCTAACGGTCTGCAGCACGGAGGCTTGGTGGTTAGCACGTCTGCCTCTCAGCACTGGGGTCTTGGGTTCAAGTCCCTATCTGAGTGGAGTTTCCATGTTCTCCCCGTGTCTGTGTGGGTTTCCTCCAGGATCTCCGGTTTCCTCCCACAGTCCAAAAACATGGTTTGGTAAATTGGCCTTCCCTGATTCCCTGACAAATTCTCCCTGAGTGTGTCTGTGTGTGTCTCCCTGAGTGTGTGTCTGTGTCTCTCTCTGTTCAATAAAAACAAGTTGTTGTCTGAGTGTGTGTGCATGAATGTGTGTGTGCTTGTATGCCCAGTGGTGGATGGTGCTCTGCCACTAGGGTCTGTCCTCTCTCCCCTTCCTGCACCCCATTCAGTCCCCCAGGGGGTGTGGCTTCTGGTAGAGAGGACGCTGTGTGTGATTGGCTGCTGCTTCTTGCCGGTGTGTGATTGGTTGACTGTGACGTAGCTGTGTTTACAATTGTAAAGCGCCTTGGGTATCTAGATATGGCGCTATATAAATTGAAACATTCATTCATTCATTTAACTGGCCATGTTGGCTTAACAATTGATGGTTTTCCACAGGCTTCAAATATGTCTGCCTTTCCTCCTCTAGGTTAATCTATGATACTGTTAACAGAGCAGTTATAGCCACACAGACACGTCTGTAGGGTCGGGGGGAGGAGTCTGTACGGTCAGGGGGAGGAGTCTGTACAGTCGGGGGGAGGAGCTGGTGTCAGTCTCACCTCACTGCTGAGAAGGTGCTCGTTAGCAGTGGTCAGATCAAACTTTGCTTCATTTTCAACCACGACTGGAGCCTGTCAAATCACACACTGTTAGCTTATGTGGATAAAAAAAACACTCATTTTAGTGCAATGACATTCACTTACCAGCCAGTGTATCTGAAACAGTCAGAGTTGTATAATCCAGGTTCAGAAAGTAAAAGTCCTCACCAGGATTTTGCTCAAGCTTGCTAGATTTTCTAATTAGTGCAATCCAGGTAAAATTAGTGGAATCAACACAATCCAGGAAGCCTGAGCAAAATCCTGGTGAGGACTTTTACTTTCTGAACCTGGAATCTACTAGAAACACCTCATAGACAAACAGTTCAGGTCTATAAGTTGATGGTCTAAATTTGCTGCCATGTATCATTCCTGTTATGCCTGAGGCCAGAGGACAGCTGTTTGCTGAATAGACTCAACGCACTGATGCTGACACAGGCAAAACGGCCGGCCCCACTGCTGTGCCCGATAAAGTTGTACCAGCTCAACACCCACCGCCCTGTCAGGGTAGGGCTGTGTGGGGGATGGCCCTCCAGCCAGTCTGGTGATCAGAAACTGACCAGTACACAGAAGGACGATAAACAAACTGTACGTTACAGATGGACTACAATCTGAAATAATGCACACAAGAACTGGTCAATATTTCAGGTGTATCTAATACGTCTGGCAATTTGAGACGTTCTCAAATAGTTTAAAATGAATGTATTCCTGTCTCAGTTTCCGGTCTGTCAGCATTCTCATTCAACACACTGACCCACTGTACTCGTAGCTCTATGGAGAGCAAGGCTCTCTGTGAATGTGTCATTAATGCACCATTAACCCTCAATGAACTTAAAAGGCTCCAGAAATCAAACATCTGTCACAGGGCACACTGCTGGCACGGAAATGAAAGAGAAGGAGCCAGTCTCAGTTCATTCTGTCAATTAGACCCCATGAATATACGGAGGGGATTAGTTCAGTTCACGCTTTCTTAACCATCCAGGTAATCTTTGTTCTGTGGCTTCCTGTGGTCAGCGGTCGGTGCCGATAGCCTCAAGACCGGTATGACTGTTTTCCACTAACGCCTAGAACAGGTATCACCAAATGGCGGACCGCGGTCCGGATCCGGACCCGAACGCCATCCTGTCCGGACCCAATCACATTCCTGATTAACTGGATACGGACCCAAATGCCAAAAAAATTTTAACGGGAGGCCATATTTTAAACCGGAGAATTTATTTTCAGACGAGTGTTACGTTCACCACCCATTTGGGTGTTACGTTACGTTCGGCTCCCCCCCCCCCCCCCCCCCCCCCCCCGCTCAACAACTTTCGTCCGCGGACCCGGACCTAAAGTCTGAGCTATCTGCCAAAAATGGACCGCGGAAATATTTAATTGATTACCCCTGGCCTAGAACAAAGAGACTGCATCGCTGCATTACAACAGTGGATCACGTAAGACCACTGGAGAACATTTCAAATAAAACCAATTAGAAAACTGGCAAAATCAAAAAATGCTAAAAATAATATGCAGGTGGTCATACTGTTGTGGTCCATATTTAAGGATTTTTACTGACTGCAGTCCACAAAACTGCTGTGACACACATGACTGTGTGATGCTGATCTAAACCAGTGTGGAAGTAGGATGGTGCTAATGCCACCTGCTCTTCTGGAGAACACATGCATACCTTATTCACTATGTACTCCGAAGGACGCTTCCAGCTGTGAACTTTCAGAGATGGTGGAAGTTCAACCTTCCCCTCGGGGTCCTCAAACAGCTGCTAAAACATGCCATGATATAAAGTGCTACTCATGTTTGAGGGGAAAAGAAAACACATCACCATGCAAACACATCACCGTCCTGCGTCCGCCACACCAACGACGGCGCGGACCAACACTCACGCCCAGGGGACTCCTCCCGGCTCGGCCGTCCTTCGTCCCTTTGGTCGGGTCCCATTTCTCGGCACTGACGTCCAGTTCGTCCCATTCGGGCCACACAGGGGGGCGGGTCCTCTTCACGTCCCCACATGTCCTCTCTGAAGAGCTGGGCGCCAGAGAACTCACCCTGGGCCCGGCGAATTGGGCATCACCGTCAAGACTCTCAGATTGTCAGTATATAATATTCAGTTCAATAGATTCATTATATAATAATAATTATTATTATTATCATCATTGTTATTATTACTATTATCAATTATTAATAATTATCATAATAATGATAATAATAATAATAATAATTATTATTATTATTATTATTATTATTATTATTATTATTATTATTATTATTATAGATTATATAATATACTGGTATTATATTATTTACTATTGTTGATTATTATTATTATTATTATTATTATTATTATTATTATTATTATTATATTATTATTATAGATGAGTATAGTGAGTGTTAGTGAGTGTTGGTGAGTGCTGGTGAGTGTTAGTGAGTGTTGGTGAGTGCTGGTGAGTATTAGTGAGTGTTGGTGAGGTAGTTAGTGAGTGTTAGTGAGTGTTGGTGAGTGCTGGTGAGTGTTGGTGAGAGTTAGTGAGTGTTAGTGAGTGCTAGTGAGTGTTGGTGAGTGCTGGTGAGGTAGTTAGTGAGTGTTAGTGAGTGTTGGTGAGTATTAGTGAGTGTTAGTAAGTGTTGGTGAGGTAGTTAGTGAGTGTTGGTGAGTGCTGGTGAGTGTTGGTGAGAGTTAGTGAGTGTTAGTGAGTGGTAGTGAGTGTTGGTGTGTGTTGGTGAGGTAGTTAGTGAGTGTTAGTGAGTGTTGGTGAGGTAGTTAGTGAGTGTTAGTGAGTGTTGGTGAGTGTTAGTGAGTGGTAGTGTGTGTTGGTGTGTGTTGGTGAGGTAGTTAGTGAGTGTTAGTGAGTGTTGGTGAGGTAGTTAGTGAGTGTTAGTGAGTGTTGGTGAGTGTTGGTGAGGTAGTTAGTGAGTGTTGGTGAGTGCTGGTGTGTGTTGGTGAGTGCTGGTGTGTGTTGGTGAGTGTTGGTGAGGTAGTTAGTGAGTGTTGGTGAGTGTTAGTGAGTGTTAGTGAGTGTTGGTGAGTGCTGGTGAGTGTTAGTGAGTGTTGGTGAGTGTTGGTGAGGTAGTTAGTGAGTGTTGGTGAGTGTTAGTGAGTGTTGGTGAGTGCTGGTGAGTGTTAGTGAGTGTTGGTGAGTGTTAGTGAGTGTTAGTGAGTGTAAGTGAGCTAGTTAGCTAAGCGTCTCTTACTCTTTGGTGGGAGACTGTCCTTGTGATGAAGGGATGCGGCTGGAGGACGAGTCTCTCTTCTTCTGCGCCAACTTCCACGTCTGTCGTTTCGTCTCATCGCGCGTCTCTCCGGAGTTCGTCGAGTTCATTGCGTTACTATTACTAATGATTACTATTACTAATACTAATACTATTATTATTATTACTGTTATTGAAGCTCCGACTTGTTTTGCTAAGTCGGTCACTGAGGGAAGTTTGCGCTGTTGCTAAGCGATGGCGTCGCGCGCCGCCTGCCCGCCGGGAGCTCGAGCGCGCGCTCTCTCGGGAGCGGAGTGTCGCGGCGCGCGCGCGTGTTATGGTCTGCACGATATCTCACGTTGTTTCTGCAGGTTTTCTGTCTGCAATGTAATGGAGTGGCCTATCAACCTTGCGCCTTCTAAAGGTGTCAGACGTCGCTTCCGCCTTAGACCAAGACTGTGTGTCTTTGAAATGATGGAAAAGGGGGATATATGTAGAAAAATGGCCTATAATCACACTGCTCACGTAACAGGCCTATGAGTTGAAATATTTTAAAATGATAGCTGGTTGTCTGCACTTGGTCACTGCTGCAAAGCACAGCTGCTTATTAATGAAAAGAACAGCTAATTAATGAAAAGCACAAAGCTGCTTCTACCGCATACAACCAACAAAGTAGAAACCTCAATTCAATATAATGTGGTAAACCTAGGTATTCCAACGTATCTTATCTATAAAATAGTTTTAAAACATCACAAAAGACAGTTTTAATTATTGCAAAGCCCGATGATGCTTCGAGTAAAACTTGTATGGGTTGTAAACATTTCAGTTTAGCACACAAGGTTTCCAAAGAAACGATGTTTCAGACAGGAGGTCTTTCATCAGCTGTGCAAAGTTAAAACACTGACGGTGCCTCTACCAGTTTTAACTTCTTCTTCTTCTTCTTCTATTGAACTCCAGAAGCACTTTTGCTTGCACAACTGAAGAACCACCGTCGGAAACCTGTTGCTCTGGAAACCTTGTGTACTATACTGCTCTATACAAAGAAACAGTACAAAGGCCAGTAATTACACTATATGAAGTCATTTAAAGTATGTGGGCACCTCACTATCATACCTATGTGAATAAATGAAGTCAGATTTATAGCACCTTTCAATACACCCAAGGTCACTTCACAATGAACACAGACTCAAGCTCTGACCTCCACTCACACACCGGTGAGAAGCGGCAGCCAATCACGGCCAGCGTTCTCCCCAGCGGAGACCTCAGCTGATTGGACGTGCCACTCCACAGTGACGTGTAGAAGGCAGCTTCCTGCAGTACTCACCCCCGACTCGTGCTAATTCATCCCAGAACGGGAGTGTGGAACGTGGAAGTGTGTGACGGGACAGAACAGCCCTGTATGGCTGTGACCTTTGACCCCGGTCTCCAGCTTCACAAGAACCAAACTTCCAGGTGGGCAGGGCACATATTTCACAAACGGACCTGCGGGAAGGTTCCCGAGGACAGAACCATGTTTAACGTCGTAGAGATCAGTCAGACCCGCTCTGTTGCCATGACGATTACAGGTCCAATTGCTTGACTTTCTATACCTGTTGACAAGGTGTGTGGCTGAAACACCTCAGCTCAGTCATCACATGTCTATATACTTTGGGCCATATAATAAATATGTATAACCTGTGAAACCCAACCGAAAGAAAATGATCTGTTATTTAATAATGCTTTAAACTATTGTTGTGAAACAGTAAGAAAGAGATTTAGTAATAACTGACCAAAATAAACACTTATTTAAAAGTCTTTATTTTTCAAGAATGTTGTTTAAACAGGTTCAATCCAGCATATTTTTAAAGGTTTGCTTGCCATTGGTTGTCAGTAGAATGTGAGGTATGACAGGTTCTCAAACAGCTAATAACCCGTCATCACCACCATCATCATCAGAATTAACAACAGTCCGTATATGAGCTGGACTACCGAGTCTACTGGACCCATTTACCCCCCACGAGGAGTTCCATGTAGTGCATGCTCCACACCTCCTACACGCCTCTCCCTAAAGGTTCTCCTTTATTTCTCTTATCTCTCCTTGACACTGGAGAACATTCTTCTTTGTAATAAGCTTCTTATCAGCAAAGTCTGGAAGGCAACTGATGAATTGTGATAAGTAAACAGAAAAGAAGGAAAATGAGAGAGAGAGAGGGAGAGAGAAGTGTCAAACTTTTATTTAAAAGTTTTTCTTCGGTGTCATGTGAGAAAGAGAGTAAGACTGCTGACCGGACCTCTCCCAGACGAGAGGCCCGTAGGTGAGTGTGTCTGGTGGGCCCAGCTGCTATGGACCAGGACCGGGACCAGACACGTCCCGACTTCACAACAGTGGGGAACATGGAGCGCTCGGTATCTGCCAGATCTAGTTTAAACTGCATAGAACAGAAAGATGGACTTGGTAACACCCCCCTATGACACCTACAGTATAACATTTAATTTCAACTATAACAAAAACACAAAACCAAAACTTTTGCCTAATTGACCGTTTGGGATCTCTTGCTACAAAGATGAATTTCTCACAGAAAGATGTGAGAGTTGAGAATGAGTCAGAGACAGGAGGACAGACAGATAGAGAGACAGAGAGAGAGATAGAGAGGTAATGTCCCACAGAGTCATCTTCACTGCTGATCTTTCACCCCACAGGCCCGACTCACTGGCCACGAAGTGCTGCTGATTTCAGGCAGTTGGGGCGGCTGGGGAGGAAGAGGAGGGTCTAGTGGGCGGGGCTCAGTCCCTTAGACTCCTCCCCCCTTACCCCAAAGGACTGAGAGGCAGGCGCTAGCAGCAGCCGGGCTTGGGCTCCGCGGCTATGGCGTCCTGGTTCAGCTTGACGCAGTCGTTGGTGCGCTCTTCATGGGGGACGTGTTGGTCGTTGAGAAGGATGTGCTCCACCAGGAACCTGGCTGCCTCCTCCACATTCATGTTCTCCTGTGGTGGGGAGAGAAGAGAAACGTGCGTAAATAAACAAATAAATGCTAATGAATAAATAAATGCTGTGATCAGACTGTCGGAGTCTTCAACACGGATCCAGTTCTGTTAATGACAAGAAAATTACGTATACCAGCGATGTGGTTTTAGTCCAGTTAAGGGTGTGGATTACCATCAATTCTTCTTTAAATGTTCACGCCACTGATTTTGAGAAGACAGATTACTTTAGACACCATGGCTGCATTTTTTTAACACATTCCTATTGGACGACAACTAAGAAAACCAATGCAGCAGACTGAGCCATTTCAACTGACCCAACAGGCAGCCAAACAGAGTTTAGCCATCAATATCATCAATAAAGCACCTTGATAAACAACACACTCCCACACACATACACACACACACTCCCACACACACACACTCCCACACAGACCCCCCACACACACACACTCCCACACAGACCCCCCCCCACACACACACTCCCACACAGACCCCCCCCCCACACACTCCAACACGCACACACACATGCACTCCCACACACACGCGCGCGCACACACCCACACTCTCACACACTCCCAGACACATGTACTCCCACACACACTCCCACACAGACCCCCCCTCCCCCCCACACACACACACACGCACATGTGTGCGCGCACACTCCCGTGTCTCTCTTTTCTCCTCAGAACTCCTTCATGTCCCTCCGTGTAATTTTCCTCCACCTCCCAGTCCCTCCACCCAGAGACGGAGCTGATAAATCTGACACGAGAGAGCAGCGTCGTGTCCCCAGGACAGACCTGTGCTGTTGCTGCCTGAACCCAGGAGGGTTTCGCTGAAGCATCTGGGAGCGATTAAGCGGCCTGAACGTGGCCGTGTCTCTCCCCAAGGTGACGTGGTACTGAAGGACCACGGGTCGAGGGTTATGCAGCCAGGCTGCCGTCGTACCACGTGACCTCCGCTTGCTTCGAGCGCCACCCGAGGCTGGATTGCTAAGCGGGTTGCCATGGAGACCGGCCCACACTCACACTGTCACTGTGGCGAGTGGGCCCCGCGTGGGCACGGCGGACTGCGACAGGCAGCACGGACACAAGGGAGCGACGTGGCCCCTTTAACACGGGTCAGCAGTCCTGCCTTAAACAGGCAACATCCAATTAAACTCAAAACGTGGGGCCCACTTCCCAGAAGGAAATTAAGCCTTAAGTTTGACTGGAGTCATGCTGTTGGAAGTCTGTCTTTGTCTATGTGTTTATTTCATTTATTTTTAAAAACAGTTCACTTAGGCCCCGTCCACACGACGCCGGAGGTTTTTAAAAATGGAGGTTTTTGTCTCCGTTTTAGCCTCCCGTCCACACGACGCCGGAGGTTTTTAAAAACGGAGGTTTTTGTCTCCGTTTTCAAAAATATCTCCGTCCACACGACACCGGAGGTTTTTGTCTCCGTTTTAGCCTCCCGTCCACACGAAAACGGAGGTTTTTGAAAACGCCTTCCAAGGTGGAGACTTTTGAAAACTCCGGTCTCGGCGTTGTCGTGTGGACGGGGGAAAACGCATGTTTAGGAAAACGCTGACGTCACATAGGGATTCTGCGCATGTCTTTTTTTTTTTTGTTTACATTCGTTCAGCTTGTTCAGCATGGACAGCTCCGTGATTGCTTTCGTTGTCACTGCAATTGGCGGATTATTAACATGTGTACAGTTTAATTTAATGTTACTTTCGCATTACATAACACAGCGGAGGCGCCTAAATGCGCTGCGTTCAGTTTTTTCAAATCGTTCCCATAATCCCTTTCGTGTCATATTTGGTCGCTAAGTTTAGTGTTATAATGTCTGTAATGTGCTTGTGATAAAGTGCTATGTGATGAATGTGTCTGTACAATGTAAGCTTCTAATCGATGTATGTATGAGTGTTTTAATGTGCTTGTCAAACCTACCACTATGGTGTGATTTTTGTTTCAATAGTTCCACAAAAGCAAAAGTAAATCCAAGAGCAGAAAGTATATGTTATGAATGCAAAACAGAAAAAAATATATCAAAAGTATATATTTTTTATATAATTGGTTATTTGAAACTTATTTTCGTTTGCATTTTGACAAGTTTTTGGTTCCATTGTTGTAGTGTATCCACCCCGTGATTGTTTGGGAGTTGGTACAATCCGCAAAGTCAGTGGTTTTCAGTTTGGAATGTGAAGCAGCACATTAAACAAGACAGTGTTACAGCTAAAACACGGTGCCTCTTCATCTTTTCATAAGACGTAACAATTGTTTTTGTTTTTTTGGATTTTCCCAGTAAGGTCTTTTGCTTCTGGAATCTCTCTTTGCTTCTGCTTCGTTTTTTGCTTCTGACTTTTGGAACACATTTCACGTGTGGGAGGGTCTTAGATGAAGGCGTTCCTCTGCAATCTCCATTGGTCACTGATTCCGGACTGACACAGAGCTCTGAGACCGCCTCTGGGACCAAGCCACGCCCACCCCACCAGCTTCCCAGCGTTTTCAAACATGGCAGAACGCGGTGGTTCTGTTTCACAGTAGCATGTAAACTAAGTTTTACCATTAAAGTTTATACGAAGTTTATAATTAATTGCTAAATGGTCTGTAGATATTGCAAATGTACACTGTATAATAACTACATTAAGCATGCTCACCAGCACAAGCTTTTAAAAATTTTAGTGAACTGGATGGAGAGAACATTGATGTGTGGAAGAAATATGAGTATTTGCAATATCTGGTATGGCGACGGACGGGGGGTGGGGGGCAGCTGGTGTACGAGAGGTGATGCCAAATATAGTAAAATCCATAATAGTAAAAAATACCAAAATTAAAGCCAAATACCAAAATTAAAGCAATACTGAAAAGTGGCCACCCTATATACAACCAGCTTTGTTCACTCACAGTTTTTCAGTGTTCTGCAGGTACCACACACAAACACATCACATGCATCTTGTGCTGTCCATATTTTATTAAGAAGTGAACAATATTCATTGAACCATTGAACATAGAGATACTAAACATAATACATGTCAGACATGACATTCAGACACTGTCCGACTCAGAGATAAAAACAAAAAGATTTTAACTTGGAGGGGTGGGAGTAAGAAGAGTAGTCCATTGAAACGCAGAGTGCGGATTAGTTTCCTTCTCACTTTAGACCCGCGGGGACGCTAGCGAATGATCCAGGAGGAGCGAGTAACTAGTCGCTACTATTGTGAATGTAGCAAAACGGTGACAGAAGCTACAGCAGCGATTAAATTAAAAATAATTTAAAGGCTAGCTTTAAACACGCTCTTCCCTGTTGACTTCTCTCACGGTAATGTCGCGCTGAAAAATATTGACCTGTCTTGTCAATATATGGAGCCAGATCCGTAAACGAGAAGCCGCTTTCGCCATTCCAGATGGCTCAGTCAAAACCATTACATCTTAATGAACCAATAAATAACATCAGCGGCAAAAATGAGTGTAAAAAATACCAGGGTTCATCATTTAGAACTACAAAAAAATTTTGTTTCTTATTTTACTATCTACCTATTTTTCATAAGAGTTTGTTTTACCGCAAAATATGAAAACTTCAAAACGGCAAATTTCGCCGCAAGGTGACAGATTTTCATGCCTGCATCCAGTTCACTAAAATTTTTAAAAGCTCGCGCTGGTGAAGTGTGCTAAATATTAACTGCCATGCTTAATGTAGTTATTATACAGTGTACATTTGCAATATCTACAGACCATTTACCAATTAATTATAAACAGAACCACCGCGTTCCGCCATGTTTGAAAACGCTGGGAAGCTGGTGGGGTGGGCGTGGCTTGGTCCCAGAGGCGGTCTCAGAGCTCTGTGTCAGTCCGTAATCAGTGACCAATGGAGATTGCAGAGGAACGCCTTCATCTAAGACCCTCCCACACGTGAAATGTGTTCCAAAAGTCAGAAGCAAAAAACGAAGCAGAAGCAAAGAGAGATTCCAGAAGCAAAAGACCTTACTGGGAAAATCCAAAAAAACAAAAACAATGGAACCAAAAACTTGTCAAAATGCAAACGAAAATAAGTTTCAAATAACCAATTATATAAAAAATATATACTTTTGATATATTTTTTTCTGTTTTGCATTCATAACATATATTTTCTGCTCTTGGATTTACTTTTGCTTTTGTGGAACTATTGAAACAAAAATCACTCCATATACCACCCCCGTGTGTTCGTACTCATTCGATACCCCGCACCCATTCAATGTAGGTGTAAGTCCGAGTTCACAAGCATTACCCGTTGTGTTGAAACAGGGCTGCTTTCTAATAAAGAAAGTAAGTATTTAAAATGGCTCGTTCCCTTAATCAATCATCCGCACTACACGCTACATTATTGTTAACTTTGTAAATCCTGTAAAGCGCTTTGTGACAACGTGTGTTGTGAAAAGCGTTATACAAATATATTTGATTTAATTTGATTCTTCAAGTGTTTTGATGTCATTCTGTGGGAAGTACGATCGCCCTCTACTGGGCTGGCATGTTAATTGCAGTGTTTCACGGCTGCATATCAGCTGCGTATCCATGCTGAACAAGCTGAGCGAATGTAAACAAAAAAAAGACATGCGCAGACTCACTATGTGACGTCAGCGTTTTCCTAAACATGCGTTTTCCCCCGTCCACACGACAACGCCGAGACCGGAGTTTTCAAAAGTCTCCACCTTGGAAGGCGTTTTCAAAAACCTCCGTTTTCGGTGACCGAAAACGCCGTTTTCGTGTGGACGGGAGGCTAAAAACCTCCGTTTTTAAAAACCTCCGGCGTCATGTGGACGTAGATATTTTTGAAAACGGAGACAAAAACCTCTGTTTTTAAAAACCTCCGGCGTCGTGTGGACGTAGATATTTTTTAAAACGGAGACAAAAACCTCCGTTTTTAAAAACCTCCGGCGTCGTGTGGACGGAGATATTTTTTAAAACGGAGACAAAAACCTCAGTTTTTAAAAATCTCCGGCGTCGTGTGGACGTAGATATTTTTGAAAACGCTGATCGTGTGGACGGAGATATTTTTTGAAAACGGAGACAAAAACCTCCGTTTTTAAAAACCTCCGGCGTCGTGTGGACGGGGCCTTAGTCATTCTACTATTAAGTAACCATGGTGACAAGAATGCTAGTTGATCACACCAAGATTGTTTTGCTTAATCAGCCAATAAGAACATATTTATCAGAGATATGCAAATTTGTCAAGGAACATGTAAAACGTGTGCAGGTGTCTGGTGGCCCTGCTGCCAGTGACGACCTCACAGACGCACAGAGATGATGAACAATGTGGGCGTGAATGTAGGCGTGGCCACGGGTACGGCTGTGGGCGTGAATGTAGGCGTGGCCACGGGTACGGCTGTGGGCGTGAATGTAGGCGTGGCCACGGGTACGGCTGTGGGCGTGAATGTAGGCGTGGCCACGGTTATGGCTGTGGGCGTGAATGTAGGCGTGGCCACGGGCATGGCTGTGGGCGTGGCTCCAATGGGCCGGCACTGTGCTTGTTTCTTTGTCCAGTTGTTTTCTGTCTTTTTAGCTCTCCACTGTAATTCAGGAATCAAGAGAAACGAGGCTGAAAAGACCAAAGCAAACGAGCCATCTGAGACCTTCAGACACAAGAAGATATGGGGGCGGAGCTACGTTATATGATATGGGGGCGGGGCCGTGTTATATGATATGGGGGCGGGGCCGTGTTATATGATATGGGGGCGGGGCCGTGTTATATGATATGGGGGCGGGGCCATGTTATATGATATGGGGGCGGGCTGTGTTGACACAGCAACTCCGGCCAATCCCCATCTCTAAGACACAAGGGAGTCCCAACAAGTGAGGACACATCTGCACACACACACACACACACAAACACGCTCACACACACACGCTCACACACACACGCTCACACACACACGCTCACACACACACGCTCACACACACACGCTCACAAACACACGCTCACAAACACACACACACACACACACACACACACACACACACACACACACACACACACACACACACACACACACACACACAAACACACACACACACAAACACACACACACACAAACACACACACACACACACACTCACACACACACTCACACACACACATGCCAGAGCTCGTAGCCAAGCAGCTGTGTGTTTCAGTCCTTAATGGGTAGATTTAGATTTAGCCCACAAACATGTGTTCAGACAGATTGGGTGATGCAGCACCTTCTGTCAAACAGCTACAACCACCAGATAGAGAAGCTCACACACACACACGCGCGCGCACACGCGCGCATACACACACGCACACTCTCGCTCTCTCTTTCTCTCTCTCTCTCCCTCACACACACACGTGCCCACAGACTAAGTAGACATAGTGTTTCTGTATATTGCCCAAGTCCTGGTACAGAGCCACAGAGACTAGCGTGTCCATCTGAAGCGCTCGTATTGCACTGGTTATTTAGAGACTAGGTCAAAAACAACCTGATGGACCTGCCGTTGTATTCAGCTTTAAGGTGTTGCACAAGCTGTAAGAATTTGATAAGCTCTGTTTGTAATCTACAAAACACACTTAGAAGATATATATTCTCAAAACAGCTATTTAGAAATCCAATGAATGATTTCAAACACTTTGAATAAACGTCTACCACTTTGTCCTACACTAGAGCTGAACAGCCTCATTTCAAGACACGTCTTAAAAATGTGTCTTAAAAAGGTACAACACGAGTCTAACTACACAACTACACATAACCACACAACTACACTCCACAACTACACATAACCACACAACTACACTCCACAACTACACATAACCACACAACTACACTCCACAACTACACAACTACACTCCACAACTACACATAACCACACAACTACACTCCACAACTACACATAACCACACAACTATACTCCACAACTACACATAACCACACAACTATACTCCACAACTACACATAACCACACAACTATACTACACATCTGTACAGCCCTTCACCTCTTTAATGATTTTTAAATCCAAAAGGAAAATGACTGAAACAATATGAAACTACAGCGAGAAACCCCAAGAAGCTTGAACCTGTTCATACTGGACATCTGATCCATGGTCCTTGTGGGATTGTAGCATCACCAGTATACTGCAGCTCAGAGAACACAGTGGTGCATGAGACATGTCAGGGAAACCAGAGAGAGCCAATATTTACACTGAACAAAAGTTCTTAATGGTATTCATCCATCTCAGTCATGCACACACTGGAAATTCATATACCTTAGACCTGCAACTCAGACACAAAAGGTCTGATAAACGATCTTATTTAGTACTACCACAGACGTACTGACCCTAATTCAGTACTACCACAGACGTACTGACCCTAATTCAGTACTACCACAGACGTACTGACCCTAATTCAGTACTACCACAGACGTACTGACCCTAATTCAGAGGGAAATATGTCAGGCATTTTAAACAGGCAGCCGTGGTCACATGGTCACGCAGGGCCGCTGGTTGGCATGGTGAGGACTAGGACTTTGTTTGCTAATCGCTGTTATAATATTGGCCGTTGAAATCCTTCAATCACAGTGAACCAACAAGCCTGCTCACATGACCACATTTAGTTACACTGGGCTATCTGTACAATACAAGCCAAGGAAACACCAGGCAATCTTTAACCAAATCATATTACTGCTCCAATGTTGTGTTTCGCAACACTTCAAGGAACATCGCAGGCGCAGGCTGTCACAGCGTTTTAGAGTACTGGTACTGTGTAGTGGGACGCACGTGGTACCCCACGGGGTAGTGATCATCCTGCCCCAAATACACCCAGCTGGAGGGACACGGTACCCCACGGGGTAGTGATCGTCCTGCCCCAAACACACCCAGCTGGAGGGACACGGTACCCCACGGGGTAGTGATCGTCCTGCCCCAAATACACCCAGCTGGAGGGACACGGTACCCCACGGGGTAGTGATCGTCCTGCCTCAAATACACCCAGCTGGAGGGACACGGTACCCCACGGGGTAGTGATCGTCCTGCCTCAAACACACCCAGCTGGAGGGACACGGTACCTCACGGGGTAGTGATCGTCCTGCCCCAAACACACCCAGCTGGAGGGACACGGTACCCCACGGGGTAGTGATCGTCCTGCCTCAAACACACCCAGCTGGAGGGACAACGGTAACTCTCACGTGGTAGTGATCGTCCTGCCCCCAAATACACCCAGCTGGAGGGACACGGTACCCCCACAGGGTAGTGATCGTCCTGCCCCAAACACACCCAGCTGGAGGGACACGGTACCCCACTGGGTAGTGATCGTCCTGCCCCAAAACACACCAGCTGGAGGGACACGGTACCCCACGGGGTAGTGATCGTCCTGCCCCAAACACACCCAGCTGGGCAGCTTCATAAACACCTACAACAGAGTTATGTTACAGCAGCAAACCACCAAACTGTGATGTGCCACTTCAGCTCAAGACTGTGTGCACATACTTGTGTGTGTGTGTGTGTGTGTGTGTGTGTGTGTGTGTGTGTGTGTGTGTTGTGTGTGTGTGTGTGTGTGTGTGTTTGTGTGTGTGCGTTTGTGTGTGTGCGTGCGTGCACGTGTTGTGTGCGTTTGTGTGTGTGCGTGCGTGTGTGTCACCTTGGCTGACGTCTCGAACCAGCCCAGGAAGCCGGTCTCCTTACAGAAGGTGTCCATGAGGGCGGCGTTGCTGGACGTGTCCTTCTTCTGGTCACACTTGTTGGCCAGCAGCACGGAGGGGATGGGGCTGCCGTTGGCCAGCTTGACCTTACTGTCCAGGTCGTGTTTCCACTTGGTCACCGCGTCAAACGTGGCGTTCCTGGTCACGTCAAAGACCACAAACGCACCCCACCGCCTCTTTGTAATACACTCGTGTCATGTTGCCGAATCGGCTCCCTGACCTGAAGACAAAGACACACGCGTAACGTCACGTCTGCCGGGACAAATGAACTCCACGTCCAGCCACACCAGCAGGGCTGTGTGATTCAGACTCCAGACAGGGAGCACACAGCCCTACAGTGGTGGATCTGTAGGTTCAGACAGGAATATGAAGCCCGTACACTGGAACCAGCTTCCCCGTAACTCAGCAGAGTAGAGAGACGGCTGGATGAAGAAGACAGAAGACCCGTCAGCCAGCAGACGCGGTGACGGACTTCCGTCCTCAGCCCACTGTGTAGTACTGAGCCCCAATACCAAAGAGGAGAGAGGGGAATCACGCCCATGTTTATACTCAGAGCACCCTAACTACTCTCACTCACTCTCACCACTCATTCTGTCACACTCTCTCTCCTCCCTGGGGAGGATCAAGACCAGCAAAGGGCAAAATCTTCAAAAGCTGCACCGATGATGAAGAAAAGAGGAGATGAAACAGGAGAAACAGGAAACAGATGATGATGTACTGAGGGGAGTGAGCAGTGGTTGTTACAATAATGCATCAAAGCACAAGGCATCCCCTGCTACCCCGCACGTACACA
Source organism: Brachyhypopomus gauderio (assembly GCF_052324685.1). Lineage (NCBI taxonomy): Eukaryota > Metazoa > Chordata > Actinopteri > Gymnotiformes > Hypopomidae > Brachyhypopomus > Brachyhypopomus gauderio. The sequence goes on from NW_027506881.1 coordinate 370,713, forward strand.
CACGCACGCACACACACGCACACACACGCACAACACACGCACACACACACGCACACACGCACGCACACGCACACGCACACGCACACGCACACCACACGCACAGCGCGCACACACACGCCACCACACACGCGCGCACACACACACGCACGCACGCACGCACGCACGCACACACAACGCACGCGCGCACACGCACACACACGCGCGCGCACACGCACACACACGCGCGCACACACACCCCCGCGCGCGCACACACACACGCAATGCACGTACACACGCACACGCGCGCACACACACGCACGCACACACGCACGCACACACGCACGCACGCACGCACACACGCACGCACGCGTACTCACGCACGCACGCACACACACGTACTCACGCACGCACGCACACACACACACGCACGCACGCACGCACGCACACACGCACACACGCACACACACGCACGCACACACACGCACGCTCAATATGATCAGAGAGAAAACCAATAAGAAAGACAATGAAATGATGGGCAGAGAGAGAGAGACTGAAATCACAGGAGACGTGAGGCCTCAGGACAATATGGGTGGACGTCTGACTCACTACGTATAAAAAAAGAAAAACAAGATTAAAATGGGGCTTGACCTCCTTTATAATGTAGCACTGCAGTGTTAATGCAAAATGATGGACAGAGGAGAGGAAGAGGACAGAGGAGGGAGAGAGGACAGGGGGAGGGGGAGGGAACAGAGGAGGGGGAGTGGACAGAGGAGGGGGAGGGGACAGAGGAGGGAGAGAGGACAGGGGAGGGGGAGGGAACAGAGGAGGGGGAGGGGACAGAGGAGGAGAGAGGACAGGGGAGGGGGAGGGAACAGAGGAGGGGGAGGGGACAGAGGAGGGGGAGGGGACAGAGGAGGGGGAGGGGACAGAGGAGGGAGAGAGGACAGGGGAGGGGGAGGAGACAGGGAGTGGACAGAGGAGGGGGAGGGGACAGAGGAGGGGGAGGGGAGTGGACAGAGGAGTGGACAGAGGACAGAGGAGGGAGAGAGGACAGGGGAGTGGACAGAGGAGGGGGAGGGGAGTGGACTGTGGAGAGGAAGAGGACAGAGGAGGGAGAGAGGACAGGGGAGGGGGAGGGGAACAGAGGAGAGGGGGAGGGGACAGAGGAGGAGGGGAGGGGACAGAGGAGAGGGGAGGGGACAGAGGAGAGGGGAGGGGACAGAGGAGAGGGGAGGGGGACAGAGGAGGGGGAGGAGACAGAGGAGAGGGAGGAGACAGGGGAGTGGACAGAGGAGGGGGGAGGGGGACAGAGGAGGGGTGAGGGGACAGAGGAGGGGGGAGGAGACAGGGGGAGTGGACAGAGGAGGAGGGAGGGGACAGAGGAGGGGGGAGGGGGACAGAGGAGGGGGGGGAGACAGAGGATGTGGACAGAGGAGGGGGAGGTTACCATGAAGAACTGTGCTCAAGGCAGTGATTGGTTGGGGCAGAGCCCCTAAAACCTTCATGAGCAGGTAAATAAAAATGCACAAAGATGCAGCACACCTGAGATGTGGCCAGGGGACACGCCCGTAATCTATTAACCACCACAGAAGAAGAAGCCCTCCAAATAACCAGAAAACAAAATGGCGTGATTAACAGAGACGGGCAGTGCTGGTCCTGCAGGTGATTGCGGGACACCGGTGGGGGACACGTCGGGATCCTGAATGCACCGGCACCTTTGAACCGGACCCCACAGCAGATTTAGGGAAGAGAAGAGGAGGAAGAAGAATGTCGGCCATGTGTGCTCAGAGCAGCTGGATGACTAGAACATCCCCTCTGAAATGTGAGCAGCGTTAGATCAGACACAGGTGGGATCAGACACAGGTGGGATCAGACGGGGGAGGGTGTCTGATCACACACACCTGTCTCCATCCACTCTGCTTTATTCCCTACACTCTCTTGCTCTCCTGGTCTGAGAGCTAGTGTGTGTGTGTGTGTGTGGTGGTGTGTGTGTGTGTGTGTGTGTGGCTGTGTGTGTGTGTGTGGCTGTGTGTGTGAGTGGGGCAGCATATATTTTAGAGAAGGCTCTTAAATACAGTGTATCACAAAAGTGAGTACAGCCCTCACATTTCTGCAGATATCTTTTCATGGGACACTTCAACACAGTGTCATTTTGTCAGTGTTTTCCCATGAAAAGATACTTTAAATATCTGCATAAAATGTGAGGGCTGTACTCACTTTTGTGATACACTGTAGGTCCACAAATCTTTACTGTAATGGGACCTGGATGCCTTGTATATCTTCTAAATGTATTAAATGTGTGTTAAATATTTAAACTGTGAATCACGGCAGCTTTAATGCGTTTCAGTTCCTACCCCTAACTCAACATCAAGTTTGGCATTTTTTCTAACCACAAATATATATTGAGAGCAAGAATCATAATAATAATCATAATAGAGCATCTTCAGGACATATTACATTTCATATTAGACACAAGTAAAGCATACACTATAAAGAACTCTTCAGTAAAACTAAAACCAGGTGTCGGTGAAACACTGTGAGAGAGGAGGAGAGAGGAACAGAAGTGATGGTAGATGGTGAAGGTAGATGGTGTACACTGGAGCAGATGGGTGAAGGTCAGGAGGTTGGCCATATCTCACATCACAACACCTCCAGCTCAGGCGGTTCAAGCATCCGAACCCACTACGGCCACTGATGGATCTCCCTCTCCACCGCGACCTTTGACATAAAACTGTGTGCCAGGCCTCTGACAACCAACCCCCCCCCCCCCCCCCCCCCCCCCCCCACCCCCCCCCGTCTAGATGAACACACCTCTCTATGCTTGACTGTGTTATCAACGCTTGTATGTGCTGCAGGCATTTATTGTGTGCTCACAGTTGTCCTGTTGAGAGAATAATCTGTGATCATATTTTTTGTCTCCTAATGTTCTCTCTCTATCGTTCACCCCAATCTGTGAACGCTGGCGCCATGTCTGACACTGCGGCTGCTCTGGGGTTCACGGTTCTTTACTCCAGGGTCCAGAGGAACGTAATCTCTTTACCTTCTACTAGTGCAATGTGTAATGACAATAAAGCATTCTGTGTTCTGATGAATATATCTGAACATATCTAGTAGTGTGGAGAGACACCGGCCAAAGAGAATGACGCACACACACACACGCGCACACACACACACACACACACACACACACACACACACACACACACACACACACACACACACACACACACACACTAGAGAATGACCCTCTAAACATTTACAGTTAGAGTCTGCATACAAAAGGCAATGCAGGGTCTGAAAGTGATTATTTAATATCAGAGTTTATCAGAGAACTGAGGGAGACCAATCTGAACCTGGGGAAATCAACTCTTCACTAATGAACACACACACACACACACACCACATACACACACATACACATACACACGCACACATACACGCACGCACGCACGCATACACGCACGCACGCACGCAGACACGCACGCAGACACACGCACACGCACACACGCACACAGACACACAGACACACAGACACAGACGTGCATGCACACAGACGCACAGACACGCACACGCACGCACACACACACACACACACACAGACACGCACACACACACACACACAGACACGCACACACACGCACACACACACACACACACCACAGACACGCACACACACACACACACACAGACACACACACACACACAGACACGCACACACAGATGCACAGACACACGCACACACACACACATACACATACACATACACACGCACACGCACACATACACGCACACACGCACGCATACACGCACGCACCGCACGCAGACACACGCACACGCACACACGCACACGCACACACGCACACAGACACACAGACACAGACGTGCATGCACACAGACGCACACACGCACGCACACACACACACCACACACACAGACACGCACACACACACACACACAGACGCACACACACACACACCACACGCGCGCACACACACACACACACACACACAGACACGCACACACCACACACACACACAGACACGCACACACACACACACAGACACGCACACACACACACACAGACACGCACACACACACACACAGACACGCACACACACACACAGACACACACACAGACACGCACACACACACACAGACACGCACACACACACACACACACACAGACACACACACAGACACACACACAGACACACACACAGACACACACACAGACACACACACAGACACGCACACACAGATGCACAGACACACGCACACAGATGCACAGACACACGCACACACACACACACAGACGTGCATGCACACAGACGCACAGACACGCACACACACCGCGCATGCACACAGACACATACGACGCGCATGCACACACAGACACACACACAGACACGCACGCCAGTCATGGTCCTGTGGTAGCGAACTGGTCTTGTGACCGGAGGGTCGTGGGTTCGATTCCCAGACCTGAGGTCATGACTGAGGTGCCCTTGAGCAAGGCACCTAACCCCAACTGCTCCCCGGGCGCCAGGCTAGGGCTGCCCACCGCTCTGGGCACGTGTGATCCACAGCCCCCTAGTAATCACTAGTGTGTGTGTGTGTTCTAACTGCACAGATGGGTTAAAAGCGGAGGACAAATTTCGACTGCGGTGAAAAATCACAATTGACAAAATATGGCACATTTACATTTACATGATTAAAAAACTTCATAATGAAAGTTTGGATCATAGATTATCCATCTGCATCTCCTTCCCAAGCACACACACAAACACGGATCCATTGACACATACCTACACATACACACAGATGCAGGGACACACACACACACACACACACACACACACACACACACACACACACACCCACACAGATGCAGGGACACACACACACACAGATCCATAGACACATACCTACACACACACACAAACACACACACACAAACACGGATCCATTGACACATACCTACACACACACACACAGATGCAGGAACAGACACACACACACACACACACAGAGACACGGATCCATAGACACATACCTACACACACACACACACAGATGCAGGAACAGATATACACACACACACCACACACACACACTCACTCACTCTCTCCACCCCCCAGTGGTCTGTTTCATTATCTCCACTCTCTCAGCTGTGCACCTCACATGCCAGAAGCTGCTCGAGTCTCTGAGTCTCTAATTGCTCTTGATTGTTGGGCTAAATTTACTCCTTTTAACCTCAGGTGAACCCTGAGGAGGGCTGACACACAAGAGAAACTCCTCTCCTCCTCCTTCTCCTCCTCCTCTGCTTCACTGATGTGGGCCCACCAACCATGGGCCTGGTTCTGGTGTGGACTCACTGACTATATGGACCCGGTTCTGGTCATAACCGCTCATGTTTTATTGTTAATCGTATCTTCATATCCTGTGATTTCATAATGTTCTGGAACATTTGTTGTCACCTTGTATTTCCACAGATGACTCATGTTCTCACGTTTCGATCCTTCCTCCTCCTCACACAGCGTTCTTCTGAGGCAGCCGGGCCCCTCCCCCTGTCCGGGCCCCCTCCCCCTGGTCTGGACATGCAACCCCGCAGACGGAAGAAAGCGGTGATTACATCACCACAGGAATGAGCAGTTACGTGGTGTTTTCAAACGTCCTGCGTGTGCACCTCGGCTAGATAAGAAACCCTTTAGAGTGTGTTGGTCTCCAAGAGGAAAGACAGGAGGACGAAGAGCGAGCCGTGCGAGCCGTGCGAGCCAGGGCGACGCCCCCGAGAAGGAACCCAGCCGTGCACAAATCGCACACACATATGATGTAAGAGTTTCATAATACATGTGCTCATCTCCCACGGGGGCATTACATTTAATTTCCATTAAAATGAAAAAAGAAACTTGCACAACATCCAACCTGGAGACACTAATGAGACTGATGAGACTGGTGAGACTGGTGAGACTGGAGACACTAATGAGACTGGTGAGACTGGTGAGACTGGTGAGACTGGAGACACTAATGAGACTGGTGAGACTGGAGACACTAATGAGGACTGGTGAGACTGGAGACACTAATGAGACTGGTGAGACTGGTGAGACTGGAGACACTAATGAGACTGGTGAGACTGGAGACACTAATGAGACTGGTGAGACTGGTGAGACTGGAGACACTAATGAGACTGGTGAGACTGGTGAGACTGGAGACACTAATGAGACTGGTGAGACTGGAGACACTAATGAGACTGGTGAGACTGGAGACACTAATGAGACTGGTGAGACTGGAGACACTAATGAGGACTGGTGAGACTGGAGACACTAATGAGACTGGTGAGACTGGAGACACTAATGAGACTGGTGAGACTGGCGAGATTGCCCTGATGCCCCCGGCATCGGACTCATTAGAATGGCCATCTAAGTTCACCCACTGTCAGGTCAGCTTCCCTCCCACGACTCTGACTGAATTGTTCAATCTTAGCATGAAATACCTTCCAGAAGGTGCGAGTAAGATCTCTGTGAAGATCAGCTCCCCCGTCACACTGATTCAAAGACAGTGGGCAAGAGTTCAATATTGCTAAAAATAATAAAATAAAATAATACACCCATACACTCAGGTAGATCTGCACTGCTGTCCCATAATCCAATCTGGTCCATTTCAGCATTTTGACAGGAGCCCCTTCCTGGAGCAGCTTTGCCCTGAGCTACCCTGAGGGGCGGAGTCAGCCTCATTTCTGTAACACCAGCGGTCGATAGCTGTCACCCTCACAAAGAGCTGGAGGAAAGAATCACCAGTCTCTCCCTCGGGAGCCCGATAGTGAGGATCAATCACCACTCAAGGGCGATCCATAACTGGGCCCGATAAGCTAACGGTGGAGTCTGTGCCCTGCGCTAGCACGACACCGTCGCTCAGAAGAACCGGTCACCATGACACCACAGAGACCAAAACACCACGTTGACTCCACTCGTGAAGACGGTGTGAACGTCGTTCGTCTCCAGGAGCTTCTCTCCCAGTCCTCCCACACAGCAGCGCAACAATAGGACCAGTTCACACCCGCACCGGCGTGCCGTCCGCCCGCAGGGGGGGGTGTCAGTGAGGAAGACTCCCAGCGAGAACGCCAGAGGGACGAAGACAGCAGGACTCAGAGGAGAAAGGGAAACTCTTCGTCCATAGCCATGGCAACCAGAAGTTTCCTCTGGCATGGCCCTAATCGCGGTACCATCTAGTAGGTGGGTTGCTATGGAAACAAGCCAAGCCAGCTGCAGCGCCCCCAGAACCCCCCCCCCCCCCCCCCCCCCCCCCCCCCCCCCCGCCGCCATGACAACAGCAGCACACTGCAGACGCTGACCACCACCGTGTCTGTCTGGAGAGAGCAATCTGTCTGTCTGCACCACAGACGTCTGTCTGTCTGCCTGCAACAGTGATGGGAGAAGACAAGCTGTGAAGACACGCCCCTCCCACCTCGCGCAACAAGACACGCCCCTCCCACCTCGCGCAACAAGACACGCCCCTCCCACCTCGCGCAACAAGACACGCCCCTCCCACCTCGCGCAACAAGACATCGCCCCTCCCACCTCACGCAACAAGACACGCCCCTCCCACCTCACGCAACAAGACACGCCCCTCCCACCCTCGCGCAACAAGACACGCCCCTCCACCTCGCGCAACAAGACACGCCCCTCCCACCTCGCGCTAGAAGACACGCCCCTCCCACCTCGCGCTAGAAGACACGCCCTCCCACCTCGCGCAAGAAGACACGGCCCTCCCACCTCGCGCAAGAAGACACGCCCCTCCCACCCTCGCGCAAGAAGACCACGCCCCTCCCACCTCGCACTAGAATACACGCCCCTCCCACCTCGCACTAGAAGACACACCCCTCCCACCTCGCGCAAGAAGACACGCCCCTCCCACCTCGCGCAAGAAGACACGCCCCTCCCACCTCGCGCAAGAAGACACCCCCTCCCACCTCGCGCAAGAAGACACGCCCTTCCCACCTCGCGCAAGAAGACACGCCCCTCCCACCTCGCACAACAAGACACGCTCCTCCCACCTTGCACAAGAAGACACACCCCTCCCACCTCGTGCAAGAAGACACGCACCTCCCACTAGAAGACACGCCCCTCCCACAAGAAGACACGCACCTCCCACTAGAAGACACGCACCTCCCACTAGAAGACACGCACCTCCCACAAGAAGACACGCCCCCTCCCTCAAGAAGACACGCCCCTCCCTCAAGAAGACACGCCCCTCCCTCCCGCACAAGAACCTGCATATACTGTGTGTATATATATATATATATACACACGTGTACATACAACTGAAGATCAGATTCAGATTTCATCACAAGAAATCCACAAGCATCAGTCCCTTACAGATGATGGGTGAACCCTGACCTTTGACCTCTCCCTTCACCCCTTCACCTCAACCCTTCCTCTGCACCTCACCTCATTTCTTCCTCGGAGAGTGAGGCAGAGACAAAGAGAGGAGAGAGACAGGGAAGGAGACTCTGAGCTGTCCAAGTCCCTGGCGTGAGGAGACGACTCCACAGGCCTGTAATCTGTTCGTCTCTCCCCGGCAGCCCAAGAGGAGCGTGGCTATTCTGGGCCACGGTGGGAGGACGAGCCCCCCGTCTTCACTCACACTGCAGCTCACGCATCGTCCCTGAAGGTCTGGATTACAGTCATTCCACTCAGGATCATTATCCTAATCACCGGGTTGAGGGAGGGAGTAAAGGGGAGAGAAAGAAGAGCGATCAGGTCCCACCAACAAACTACCAAGCATGTGCTTGATTAACAGGGTTAATGGAGGGTGTGGGGCAGAGGCAGAAATGGAACGGATTTGTCCTGTTTAAGTTAAGACAGGGCTGAGCCGAGAGTTAAGTTTAAGTTAAGTTTAAGTTGAGTTTAAGTTAAGACAGGGCTGAGCCGAGAGGGGGAACAGAGGTTACAGTAAACCTAACACGATCAGGTCGGCGTTGATCCAGAAAAGCACCTTCACCTCCGTCGTGTGTAGATCAGGTACAGGGTACCAGGTACAGGGTACCAGGTACAGGGTATCAGGTACAGGGTACCAGGTACAGTGGTACCAGGTCAGATGAGTCTCAGGAGAAAGCACAGATATTCCTGCTTCTGTGGACAAGGCATTACAAGCAGAGGATGATCACACAGAGCCTGACCACACACACACACACACACACACACACACACACACAGCTACTGCCACCTTGCATCCAAACACTCCATACATAATCACAGCTAACCAACCAATCAGAGCTAACCAACCAATCGGAGCTAACCAATGGCAAGCGATCTCCATTTCCACCCCGTTCTTCAGATATCTCACTTTTACTTTATTTCTGTTTCTTCCACGAAGGTGGAACAACCACACAAATGTCTCGACAGCCAAAGAGAATCAGGGCGGTTTATGGAGGACAGAGGAACTGTGGCTCCTGCACATCTACCACAGAACATCTCATCTGAGAAGCTTCCAGACCTTCTGGCCTGTGGGACAGACTCCTGGGTTTAACCCAGAGATCTGTTGGCAAACCAATCATGCTTGAATGAACACAGAGAAGCTTTGGGACTTTCCATTCTTATGCAAAACTACTCTAACCACCACTGAACTTTATAACTCACCCAGCCAGAAAGGCAGCCAGTGTCATTCTGAATTAGTGAAGCAGTGCGTGAAGATGAACTTGGGTTCAGAACGTGGAGGAATGTCAGGATGTAGAGCCCTCAGCAATACTGCCATCTCTGCAAACCTCAACATCCCGGAACCAGTATGTGCAAGTGAGTCTCCGTCTAACAACGGGCTAGCGCCCAGAGCTGGGGGCGTGTCTGCACAGATCAGAGGAGGAGGAGTCTGAGGCGGGACTCAGCACGCATGCTCCCACAATCATCTTTTCATTGGTTCACAGCAGACCACAGCAGCTTCTGAACCATATCAGAGTGGTGGAGAGTGACCTCTCTGTGACCTGGTGGGTGGACCGTCACGCCCACGTTTACCATGATCAGGGATCAGAGACAACTTGGGTTCCTGGTGAGGGGGAGACCTGGTCCTGACAGCAACAGAGGACACTACCTTCACAGCTATGAATCTCACACACACCCGCACACACACACTCCTGTCCAGCTCCATACATTCACACACACACACACACACTCCTGTCCATCCCCACACATTCACACACACACACACACACACACTCCTGTCCATCCCCACACATATTCTCACACACACACACACACACACACACACCTGTCCATCCCCACACATTCACACACCCACAATCTCATCAAATTCACCAAATTGAATTTACAATACAGAGCGTGAGCTCCAGAGGTTAATCTGCAATTCTGTGGAAAAGCCTTCCAATGGATCATCACTTCATGGCACATCTTCTGCTGAAGTTGCCCACAGGGTCATGACCCCTCACCACTGAGCCCTGCCCACAGGGTCATGACCCCTCACCACTGAGCCCTGCCCACAGGGTCATGACCCCTCACCACTGAGCCCTGCCCACAGGGTCATGACCCCTCACCACTGAGCCCTGCCCACAGGGTCATGACCCCTCACCACTGAGCCCTGCCCACAGGGTCATGACCCCTCACCACTGAGCCCTGCCCACAACACACCCAAACGAAAGCGCACGCTGCCATCATCCTGCCACGGCCTGGGGCAGAAAGCATCCCATGTGCCCTGCTGCTACGACACTGAGAGGGGCCACACCTTCAGGGTATACACGTGCAGGAGAGGCCCCGCCCCCCCCACTGGTCTGGCTGATTCTACCATTGTAATGTCAGTAAATACTGTAAAAGGTTGTGAGCAATGTCAGAGGTCTCCACTCAGACCATAAATGAGCATAAATTACTTTAAATGTTCATATACCACAAGAATGGCCTCAGGACGTTAGAACAGGCCATCGCGTTTTGCTCATAATGATACACTATAGTTTTTGTTCAAATGTTTTTTTTCCTCTATTACAGCTGCCTGCCAAGCGCCAGAGGGAATGGTACAACCACGAGCTAATTGAAGACACACACAGCAGTTATGAAACCTGCCACTCTCACGCTGAAGAACCGGGAGGATCTGCGCTACCAGGCCGCGCGCGTCTCTGCGCTCATCGGGGCTTTCACTTCCTCATCTTCTCCAGCAGTAACCGCACTGTGTCTGATCTGATTAAAAACGCGAGTCCATCGTGAACAGAGTGAATGTGAGCTCTCTTGGTCAGCCTCGCCCCGCTGTAAGGACGGACCACACGCACGCGCGCTCGCGGGGCGGGGACGCGCAACATGACCTACCTCGCGCTCGCAATTATGACCAGAACAGCCCAGACCCAGACCGGTTTAGAGGGTTTTTTTCTGTTTCCACCGATATGTTTAAGTATTTTTTTTATTTGTTACATAACTTTCAAGTGTATCAACACCTTGTTGAGAAGCATCTAATCTACGTTCACTTACAGGCGCCCTAAGGTGTAGGGCTTACTGATCTGAGATCAGCGCTTATAAACGTTACGTTGTGTTTTTATCCGAGGGGTTGACACCAGCGCACCGAGTCCGGTTCTGAAGGGCTGGATGTGGGTCCGTCTTACCTGCGATGTCCCACAGCTGCAGCCGAACCAGGGTTCTGCTGTCCCAGTTGATCACCTTCAGGGCGAAGTCCACGCCGATGGTCGCCCTGTAGTGCTGGGAGAAGAGTTGGTGCACGTATCTCTTGATGATGCTCGTCTTTCCTACACCCAGTTCTCCAATCACCAACACTTTGAACAAGTACTCCTTACACTCCGACACCGAGCCGCCTGCCATGCTGCGGACCCAAACAACAGTTGAGAGAAGTTGCGACTACCTTCCTCCAACACTTCCTCTTTTCCCTAACTTTGCAGAAGTGCGCGACGAAGACGAGTTCACACTTGGGAGCGAGATGATCAAACAGAAAGCACAAGTCTCCTCTCCTACTGGAGAACCACCTGATCAGTCACACGACCCGGAAATATCTGCCAAACCCGAACTGTGTGTGTGTGTGTGTGTGTGTGTGTGTGTGTGTGTGTGTGTGTGTGTGTGTGTGTGTGTGTGTGTGTGTGTGTGTGTGTGTGTGTGTGTGTGTGTGTGTGTGTGTGTATGAATGTATGTGTGTTTTTGTGTGTGAGAGAGAGAGAGACTCGTGAGCGAGATTAAATTAGTTTGGATTTTCCTTGTTGAATGACCGTGTTTAGTTCGGTTCTTCCCTTCTCGTATTTCAGATGTTTTAAATGTCATTATTAAAGGCGCAGAGGCGCGCGGATACACGCGGCACACAGCAGCGGCGCGTGCGGCCTGTACCGGGCTGTACCGGGCTGTACCGGGCTGTACCGGGCTGCCCTGGACCAGCAATGATCTCTCACAGCTAAAACAGTAATGTAGCACAGTACCTTAGATACAAAATATTTATTTTTACAGCATGATTTGTCCTGGCAAAAAGATCGGGTTTCTTCATTTCTATGTAAACAGGTGATAGGTCATGTCATTTACATTTAACAAATGATTCATTTTCAAACAACTTGCACAAAAGACTTAATATTACAATTTACAATACTTATTACAATAATAACGGCTATATATTAGCTAGTTAAGGTCGCATTCTAGTAATAGTATATGAAACGCAGAGTAAATTGAGCAATGACTATTGCAAATTCATAATCCTACACAAGATTCACTTGTAAATGCTACGAGTTACCACTTTAAGCAACTACCCATAGATAAAGCTTAAAAAGTAAAAAGTTCAAAGAGAATAGAGATGGTTTGGAGAAGCCTCTAAACATATCCCAGATTTAACGTAATGTACATCACTCTTCACAAAAAGAGTTATAGGACGCATTTAAAACTTAGAAATCTTCTCACGTTCTGATAGAAACATTTAACAGAAGTACAAATACACCATCTGTGTGGGCAAAAACAATAGATGGTCAACAGTATACAAACATCTGAAAAACATTTTCCTCCATTTTCAAGGATTAACTCTCTCATGAGACAAAAATAGACCTGTGAAGAAGACTGCTCCCTTTTTGATGTAGCAACCTTGGCAATACAGAGAAAAATGTTTCATTTAGACTAAAATACTATTTAACTACTTGCTTAACAATACAGTCTTTCTCTTTCTCAACATAACCTCCCAGATAAGTGCTAAAATCAACATTTGTGACTCATGTTGTAAACGCAGGTGCACATACTGACCTGTGCACAGCGCAATACGAGAGAAGCTGATAGTTGGCATGTTCTACAGAAAAGCACTCACTCCTAACCAGAGTGCTCTAACACTCTTTATGCTTTTAGTGTGTGTGTGTGTGTGTGTGTAGCTGCGTGCATTGGACCTGGTATTTTGTGTGTGTGTGTGTGTACAAGTGTATGTGTGTGTGCGAGTGAACATATTCCTTTAACTGCAGCATCTACACAACTCTACAGCACTGTCTATGTTTGCACTGAATATCCAATAATCTTTCAGCTCTGTCAACAAGTTTCATTTTGAGCTAAATGAATGACGATGTGAGGCTACATGAACCGCACACACAGCGTTCTCCCAAACGCAGGTCTGTTGCTCTGTTGTCCGTATTCCTGCAGACAGCTGTACAGTGAAGCAGCAGGCGTGTAGTCTGGTTATATAACATTAGCTAGTGAGGTTTGGCACAGCAACAATTTTGGAAAACAGAAACCGCTAGAACAGCCCTGAAGAACAAGAATCCAGAGTGGATATTCCATTCCTTTATTTCTGTGTCCCTCTCCTTCCTTTGACCAATGTTGTGTTCTTGACAGAAATGGAGAGAAAGCCATGTAAGTGAACGACTGCTATCCTGCAGTCATCACCGGTTTGATTGAAAAGCGTAAAGACCAATCAGAGAAGCGGGAGACGTCTGTTTCCTGTGTCCTGAGCACCTGCTCTCACAGTGTAAAGGAGCTCTGTTTGGGAGCATAGGTCACTTCCTGGGAGGGGCTTGGGTTGTCGTTGGAGGCCGGTGACCCGGGGATGGACAGACCTGATCGCAGCGAATCCCTGAAGGGTGAAGGCGGGGTTAGGAGAGTAAGCTTGCTCTGAGCCAGCTCTTCCTCACCACCCTCCTCCTCTTCCTCCTCTTGTACAGCGCTGTCATACATAAAGCCGTGAATGAGGTCGAGAGCCTCCATCTCAGAGCCCTCCTCACACAACGTTCCCCCCTGCAGGGGCAGAGGCAGCTGATTGGCTAATGAACTGTAGGCGGGGCTTGCTCTTTTGCCAGCGGCATTTACTAATTCATCAAAAGCGGTAATGTTAGAGCTTAGAGTGTCCACTTGTCCCCTGTCCAGACGATCAGTGGTACGGCTCGTCAGGCGAGCAGGTGAACAGGTGAGTGGCTGCCTGCTGTCATAGGCTGTTCCATGCAGGCTGCGGGGGTGCGCCCCCCCCTCCTCCTCTTCCTCACTGAGGTTGTAGAGAGCTTTGTCGTCGGGTTGCGAGCCGTTGCGATCTGTGTTGAGGCCAGGGCGGTAGTCGGGGTGTGGGGAGGCGTTAGTTAGGGGTCGTATGACCGCCGTCTGACTCTGGGTGAGTGTTTGCTTCCTCACATGCACAGACAGTCTGTGGAAGACGCTGGAGCCCCTCCCCTGGGGCGGGGCACCTGGTTCAGACCATGACACAGACTTTCCATTAGGACTATGAGTGAGACAGAGAGCCATTGTTATTCCCACGTGGCCACGCAGCAACACACAGACACACAGACACAACAACATCATCAGAACATGATCAGTATCACAGCACAGCATCATTCCTGCATCCCTAAACCGTCGCTACGCCGTCGGCCTCCCTCGCTAGGGCCCGAGTGGCGCGTTCAGAACTGGGTTAGCGCATGCTGCCGCTCCGGTTCATAATGACTGTGTTAGGAGGACATTATGAGCGCCGGGCGTCTCCGCCCCCTCTGTGCCGTGCGTCATGCAGAAATGAACACAGGCCTTCATGGAATTCCCCCCCGCGCGTTCAGAGCCCCGTGGCGCTCCGTGTCCAGGTTTAGCACCGAGGGCGTAGTCCCGCTAGGCGGAGCACGATGGAGACGGAGCGTCCACGGAGCCCACAGCGTCTCCGGGAGCTAGGGTGGGGAGCGGACAAGCGGCACTCTGGGTAATTGGGTTAATTCGTTTTTTTTTTTTTCCTTAGTAAAAAAAAGTGGGAGTATGAGGGTGATGGGGGGGGGGGGGGGCTGAGATGTGGGTTAATATTGGGGGGGGGGGGGGGGACCACGCAAGCTGGTGGTTTGATGGGGAATTAGGTTGTTGGAGGGGAGCTCGGGACAGACAGCAGGCAGCAGTGAGCTGCCTGGCGCTAATTAAACGCTACGTACATACTCCGGTTGGCAGCGGGGAGAGAGACATGGCAGAGCTAGCGTCAGAGAGAACACATACACATACATGTGCTAGCAAGGACACACGCGTGACCTGCGTGATCCGGCGTGTTGACAAACACCTGAGAGAAAGACCTTCATCATTTTAAACGGGGAGGTTGTCGCCTCACAGATTAATCCCAGTCCATTAAAACGTATAATTACATTATGTCTTAACTGACGTTATGTGTTAGATTATGGCTTAATCTGCGTTGAGAACACGTCTCACAGTGTGTGGAAAACGTAGCACGACGGATACCGTGTACGTTCACGTGTTCCCGTGTTGTGATTGGCTGCGTGCGCTGTCACTCACTTGGTGCTGCTGCTGGCGTTACTGTTGTCCTTCTTCCTGCGGAACATGTTGAGGAAGCTGCTCTGATTGGCCGCAGCCACGGCCGCCTTCCCGTCGCCCACGTGCATGCGCACGACGTCCGACGTGGTGAAGGCGCTGCGCACGTTTCGCTCGGGCTTGGCGATGATGATGTACATCTTGGGCGTGAACATGCAGCCCAGGGCCACCGTGACGCTCAGGCTGACGGAGAAGGAGGTGGTGATGATCTTGTAGTCGGAGCCGAAGTAGATGGGCACGAAGGCCAGCCAGATGATGCAGGTGGTGTACATGGTGAAGGCGATGTACTTGGCCTCGTTGAAGTTGGCCGGCACGTTGCGCGTCTTGAAGGCGTAGTAGGTGCAGCTCATGATCAGCAGGCCGTTGTAGCCCAGCGGGGCCACCACGCCCAGGTTGCTGGTGTTGCAGATCAGATAGACCTCCCGGATGCTGGGGTGGGACTTGACGGGCTGCGGGGGCTCCAGAACCACCAGCGCCACCTCCAGGGCCAGCTGCAGGCCGATGAGCACGGAGGCGATGACCACCTGGGCCCAGGCGCTCATGAAGCGCGGCTTACGCGTGCAGATCTTCTTCTTGCTGCCGGCCAGGATGCGGGCGATGCGGTTGGTCTTGGTGACCAGGGCCGAGTAGCACATGGCGGACGAGAGGCCCACCAGGAGGCGCTGGAGGTAGCAGGAGGCCATGGTGGGCCGCGCGATCAGCGTGAACGGGCAGATGTAACCCAGGAAGATCCCCGCCAGGATGATGTAGCAGAGCTCACGGCTGGAGGACTTCACCACCGGCGTGTCGCGGTACTGCACGAACACCAGCGTGACGAAGAGCGTCACCAAGATGCCCAGGCAGGAGAAGACGACGGCCACGATGGACTCCACGCTGCTCCACTCCAGGTATTTGAGAGGGAGGGGCTGGCATCCTGGAGAACAACGCGAGACAGGAAGAGAAACGTTGAGACATTGTGAGCAGAAAGAATAACGTGAACAGTGAGGAAGACATGAATGGTGATGAAGACCTGAACAGTGATGAAGACCTGAATGGTGAGGAAGACCAGAACAGTGAGCAGGACTCACAGATGGAGTCTGAGCCTCTGGTGCTCTGTATGCCATACAGCACCGCCTGGCAATGTTGACTATGATAATAAAGATTCATGAAAACAAGCCCGACGGACCTGCAGCACGTCAGCTGGTGCTGTGCCCTCCCGTCCCGTCTTGTGTATGTTCACCTGTTCACCCCCCACCCACCGGATCACCGTCTGCATCTCTAATCAGAATTCCCCGGCTGGCCCGCGGGCCGGTGTGCTGCGTGCTAATGGGGTTCTGGAGAGGAGCGGGTACGCTCCGGTCCATGCCTGAACTGTCAAAACAACACGCAGCTCCACGCGGGCAGACAGACGGGCCCCACATACAGACACTAGGGGCTTGTTTTGTTTTCCAGTGTCATCAGCGTCTTTTTCTGGTTTCCAATTACAAGTCGGCAGGCGTTTACCTTCAGGCTGTGGAATGAACGTGGGGGTAAAGTAGACCAACAGACACACAGCGTGACTGGTGGGGGGGGGGGGGGGGGGGGGGACACTAAAGGTCACGCAGGCTGAAGTTCTGACCTGCCAGTTCCTGGTCGGGCCACCAGCCCAGCTCACAGGCCGTGCAGGTGAACTCGTCCTGCACAAACTCGTTGTCCTTGCAGGTCGTGCAGATCCAGCAGCAGCTGACCTCCCCTTTCCGGATCACCTGCAGGGTCAGAGGTCACCACCTTTAAATGCACTCGTATGGGATCATGGGTTAAGTGGGTCACATCACATTTGTTTCACTTAAGGTTTCACTTAAGGTTTCACTTAAGTAGATCACTGCGGTCCTGAGAGAGGAGTGATCTGTCTCATCACACACGTACAGCTTTCTGGAGGTCTTTTTATTATTATTATTGTTACATATGAAAGGCCGTTGCTCAGCTAACCCTCTGGCTCTGTGAATCTCAAACAGAACACAGCGCAAACCTTCATGAGTTTCTCGTGTGGGGCGTGTTTCTCGTGTGGGGCGTGTGTGGTGTGTATGGGGGCGTGTATGGGGCACGTGGGGCTTGTGTGGCGTGCAGGACATGTGTGGGGCGTGTTTCTTGTGCGGGGGCATGTAGGGCGTGTGTGGCGTGTGTGTGGTGTGTGTGTGGTGTGTGTGACGTGTGTGGGGTGTGTGTGTGATGTGTGTGTGGTGAGCGGGGCGTGTGTGTGGCGTGTGTGTGGTGTGTGTGGCGTGTGTGTGGCAAGCAGGGCGTGTGTGTGGCGTGTGTGTGGCGTGTGTGTGGCGAGCGGGGCGTGTGTGTGGCGTGTGTGTGGCAAGCGGGGCGTGTGTGGTGTGTGTGTGGCGTGTGTGTGGTGTGTGTGTGGTGAGAGGGGCGTGTGTGTGGTGTGTGTGTGTGGCGAGCGGGGCGTGTGTGTGGTGTGTGTGTGGCGTGTGTGCGGAGTGTGTGTGGTGAACGGGGCGTGTGTGTGGCGTGTGTGTGGCAAGCAGGGCGTGTGTGTGGTGTGTGTGTGGCGTGTGTGTGGCATGTGTGTGGTGTGTGTGTGGCGAGCGGGGCGTGTGTGTGGCGTGTGTGTGGCGTGCGGGGCGAGCGCACCTTGATCTGGCCTCGGGAGCATGGCTCGCTGCACACGGAGCGCACCATCTCACTACGGTTGGTCATCAGCTTGAAGTCATCGATGCTCAAGACGCCCTCATGCCACGAGCCCACATTGATGTAGTCATAGCGACCAATCTCCTCCACATACTGCAGATTCATGATGTCATACCTAGGAGAGAGGGAGAGAGGTAGAGGTAGAGAGGGAGAGAGGGAGAGAGAGAGGGAGAGAGGGAGGAGGAACAGAGAAAGGGTAAGTGTAAGAGATGTCTCCTTGAACAGATCTCTTCCTAAACATCTGGGGCATCTATGAGCACTCAGGTTCAACACTATGAACTCGCCCTCTCACACTTCCCATAATGCACCTCTTAGTAAACGCGCCACTGTGACGACCCTCAGCAGCACGTGCACACACACACACACACACACACACACACACACACACACACACACACACACACACACACCAGTCCAGCCATGCACACTTCCCTGCACATAACAGCAGTAGTGCTGATGTCAGCGGTGTGACTCTAGCCTGTCATTGTCTATGTGGGTGCATATGTGATGGTGTTGGGGGGAGGGGCTTGTCCGAGAGGGGCGTGTCCAAGATATTCAAGCAGCAACAGGACTGCAGTCACAGACAGACAATCCGTCCCACTCTACATCCATTACACTCAGACATGCACGTGTGTGTGTGTGTGTGTGTGTGTGTGTGTGTGTGGTCCACTGCATCACGTCCATGTTTAAACTGTGTGTAAGAGCTGCCATGCACATAGCGAGCTACAGCAATACGGTGCAGACCCGTGAAGCCCTGCCCATGCATCTACCCCGCCCCTTTCTCCGCCTACCTGCCGGGCGAGTCTCCGTTCTCGTCGAAGTACACCTCCTCCCCGGAGACCCCGGTGAAGGAGGCTTTGAGGATGTAGTCCAGCAGCCTGCTGCCGTCGATGGGCTCCATGGCCTCACACAGCCCCCAGTGGCCCGCACACATGTCACGGTGCATGGCGTGGAGACCGTACGCCATGGCGTAGATGGCGTTGATCACGAACCCCATCTTACTGTCCTGCACGTAGTTGTCGCCCAAGTTCTCGTTTCCTGTGAAAGCAGCTACTGTCATTTGGGGGAAAGATGCTTTTATAAAATACCACCCATCAGCACCCAACACCACCCAACACCACCCGTCAGCACCCAACACCACCCATCAGCACCCAACACTACCCAACACCACCCATCAGCACCCAACACCACCCAACACCACCCATCAGCACCCAACACCACCCAACACCACCCATCAGCACCCAACACCACCCAACACCACCCATCAGCACCCAACACTACCCATCAGCACCCATCAGCACCCAACACTACCCAACACCACCCATCAGCACCCAACACCACCCAACACCACCCATCAGCACCCAACACCACCCAACACCACCCATCAGCACCCAACACTACCCAACACCACCCAATCTTCTAGATCAGATCACTATAAACTCATAATATCCACTGGCCTTGGTTGATTCAGCTGCAAGATTCTGGCATAATTGCATTATTTAATGTTTACATATTTATGCATATAAACATAATTAGAATTATACTGAATCTACAGTAAAATTCTAATCTAGGGGTTTATTTAGTCGATGTTAGTAGTGACCAGACACTCTTAATGGATATTAGACAGAAACAGGTGAAGTTGTGGGTGTGAAGTTGCAGAAGTGAAGTGGGTGTGTCAGTGGGTGTGTCCATCACTCAGGTGTGTCAGTGGGTGTGTCAGTGGGTGTGTCCGTTACTCAGGACTCTACAGTCACGTGTTCATCTCCACACACATTTACACTGCAAACAAAACAAGATGAAACATTTCCTAAATTTGCCTTATTGACTGAGAGCTACACACACACACACACACACACACACACACACACACACGCACGCACGCACGCACACACACACACACAAAATGGCACACATGCTGAGTGACAGTTGTGAGCATGCAGACAAATCACAGTGGTCATCATCACACATTCTCAAACTCATGCTGACACACACACACAGTGGTCATCACACTTTCTTACGCTGATATGCGCACACACACACACACACACACACACACACACACACACACAGAGTGATGTGTGTTCCTTGTGCACCAGGCTTCTTTTGTGCTTTCAGTCCAACCCACAATAGAGATTAGATGGTCTGACATATTCCACCTCAATGAAGGCCCGAACGGAGGGACTTTTTATTTAAACGCTCGCTAGGAGTGTGTCACAGATCCCACAGGGAGAAACAAATAAGCTAGGTGACTGAAGAGAGTCTGCTGCCTTTTCTATCGACCAGTCGAGGCGACGTGTGAATACCAGTGCATCATGTGACCAGAGCCCATGACAAAGTGCTAATATAATCAGGGAAAGCTCTTAAAATCAACACTGAGTGGTTTATATCAGAATGGCTTTGTTCAATTGTTAGGATTTATGCTTAATGAATCTATTTGCATTGTATGAATTTCCTCCCACTGTTTTCTCGCTAAAGTGAACAGCACCTGCTTCGTGTGTGTTACGCGAATGTCTTTCACAGCTTAAAAGGGCTCTAAGGCAGCCAGGAACCACTTCAGATGCCTTCCAACGTCACTGCAACCTCACGTAAGGGCTGCTGCCACTGTAGAGTACTTATCTAGAGCAGGCGTCTGTGAACAACTCATGACATCACCACATCTCTCTCCAACCAGCAACCACTTCCAGCAACAGAGAACAGTTGAACAACGGGAGCATTGCATTGTGGGAGATCACTACTGACACTACTGACATTGCTGACATTACTGACACTACTGACATTGCTGACACTGCTGACACTACTGACATTGCTGACACTACTGACATTGCTGACACTGCTGACACTACTGACACTACTGAATTACTGACACTACTACATTGCTGACACTACTGACACTACTGACATTGCTGACACTACTGACACTGCTGACATTGCTGACACTACTGACACTGCTGACACTACTGAATTACTGACACTACTGACATTGCTGACACTACTGACACTACTGATACTACTGAATTACTGACACTACTCACATTGCTGACACTACTGACACTACTGAATTACTGACACTACTGACATTGCTGACACTGCTGACACTGCTGACACTGCTGACACTACTGACATTGCTGACACTACTGACATTGCTGACACTGCTGACACTACTGACACTACTGAATTACTGACACTGCTGACACTACTGACATTGCTGACACTACTGACATTGCTGACACTGCTGACACTACTGACACTACTGAATTACTGACACTACTGACACTGCTGACACTACTGACATTGCTGACACTGCTGACACTACTGACACTACTGAATTACTGACACTACTGACATTGCTGACACTACTGACACTACTGACATTGCTGACACTGCTGACACTACTGACATTGCTGACACTACTGACATTGCTGACACTACTGACACTACTGAATTACTGACACTACTGACATTGCTGACACTACTGACACTACTGAATTACTGACACTACTGACACTACTGACATTGCTGACAATGCTGACACTACTGACACTACTGACATTGCTGACACTACTGACATTACTGACACTACTGACACTGCTGACATTACTGACCCTACTGACACTGCTGACACTACTGACACTACTGACAGACGATGACCGAGACTACGCCTGCATTTGGAAGCCATTTGCTTTTATCCAAACACAGGACAAGGAAGAGTCGTTAACGTATTTAACCCTAACAGGGGTGCGGAATGCAGTTCAGTCATGGTGGTGTCATGGCGTCATGGCGTCATGGTGTCATGGTGTAAGGGTCAGGTCTGTGAATTGCTTTACCTGTACAGACTTTCTGGTAGTTTGGGTTCTCTTGCGGGTGCCCAGGGATTCGGCACTGGAAGCGATACTGCCAGAACTCTGTGAACCATGGGTTCCGCTTGTTGGTGTCCAGGCGCAGCTTCAGGAAGTAGTCATTAAATGACCTCACTTCCTCCGTCTGCAATTTCATGGTGATCCCTCCATCTGCCTCCTGCTCGTAGCCTTCAACTACTTCATCACGGTCAGCCCAGCCATCACTGAGAGAGAGAGAAAGGAAGAGGGAGAGAGAGGGAGGGAGAGTGGAAGACAGAGAGAGAGAGAGAGGAAGGGAGAGAAAGAGGGAGAGAGAGGTCTTATACTCTGATGTCTCTTTAAACCACCTAGCATTCTGTAGTGAAGATATAGACACTGGCAGTGAAACAATCTGCATTAGCTGATTATCTTGATAGGGCTGCATGAGTGACTTTTAGAAGGCATCTGAGTAGACGTCTGTGAGATGTTTTCATTTGTATTTCTTTGACTTTAACTGCTTTAAATGAAATATATGTGGTTCACATCCTTCTCTCTGTCCCGTTCTCTCTCATACACCCTTGTTCAAACACACACACACACACACACACACACACACACGCTGAAGTGGCATTACATTTTCTTTGCATGGCCTCCTAATGTCCTCTCTCCACTGGCCTTTCTCCCTGATCTCTCAGTGCGATATCTCTCAGTGCGATATCTCTCAGTGCGATATTCAATGCGATATCTCATTGTGATCTCTCCTTGCGATATCTCTCAGTGCGATATCTCTCGAAGCGTGTAACTGACAAAATTACCTCCAGCAGCTTGGAGCATTAAGCACAGCAACCTAAACGGCTCTCCTTGGCGGAGCAGAAAATGTCAGAGATTAGCGAGATTAGAGATTAGAGATTAGAGTCAGCTCGGCTTGACAGTGTTCCATTTATTTCTATGTATAATGGATGAAGAGAGGATCAGGTTCTGGACTGCACCAGTGTGAAGATTCAAGACCAGACAAACGTCCCTTTTTTGGGTTGTATTATCATGTTCATTGTGTTCATTACATGCAATATTGACGACTTGCTGTGTAGAACTGTACTGACAAGGTTTTAACATTTTAACATTTAAAATTTGAAAAGGACTTTTGAAGTTAGTCCTCTAATCCAGTCCTGAATTTTGCAAATGTTTGTAGGTGGTTAAATGATTAATGTAACTGTTTGGCTATTTTGTCACCTGACTCCTACATAAAGATAAAACCTGGGCTGGACTTTGAGGAGTGTCACAGATATTCTGGAGACACACTGAGGTTTGCTGACATTTAGAGTGGGCTAAATCACACGACCATGGGTTCTTTTGGCTCCTCCCCCAGACGTTCTCTCGTCTTTCTCCTCTGGGGTCTTCATGTTCTCCAGATCTTCTCCCCCCTCGCCCAGATCTTTCGCTGTCGTCCTCCTTCCTGTCGTCCTCCAGAGAGGACGTTTCTGTGTTGGGGTGGAGCTTCGGCTGATGGCCATTTAAGCTTATCCAGAGGTCTTTACTAATTCATGCTACTCCAGTTAGCTTCCAGTTTGGCCCTGATTTTCAGGAGCTACCTCCTTCATGCCCTCTCTCTCTCTCTCTCTCTCTCTCTCTCTCTCTCTCTCTCTCCCTCCCTTTTATCTGTCCATCTCAAAGCCAGCCCCGGTATCCTGTCTCGCGCTCCTGCACCACGCCGCTCTTCCCTGTCCCTCCCCATCTGTGGCCCTGCCCGTTCGCCTCAACGCCTGAACATCCAGTCACCCTCCGCCACATCTCAGCACATCTGAGTGGCGTGAAGGTCTGGAGGTCCAGGAGGAACAAGGAGTCCAGCTGGATCTGCTCATCATCATCATGCTGCTGCACTGGGGTTCAATGCACTGGACAGTCTGCTATAGTCCTGCTATACCTCCCAGTCTGGGGTCACACACACACACACACACACACACGCTCGCATGCACACACGCACGCACACACACACACAATCACCAATGCACACACTATTATTACTGCCTTAGAAGGAGCTAAATAGCAGTATTCCCACACCTAAAGCTAACACTAACCATGACCTCATAACCAGGGGGATCTTCTCACAGTCCTTTCAGATAAAAGCTATCCATACCATGTCCAGTTTTCCTGTCTTCAGGAGACGTTTTGGTCCAACCGTGGGTGGAAACGTCATGTTTTTAGTTGGAGATTCTGCCATGGTACATAGACCGACTGGTGCTCCTATTTCTAGACAAGACATTTGGTCCCAACAAGGAGATAAATACACGTTGACACATGCACACACTTTACACTCTTTCACTGAGACCAGAACACAACAAATATTGAACCTAATTAAGCTAAGTTACATAAACTGGTATTCCTTCTGAGTAGCACTTCAGAATCTGTCTCGGTAGACAAAGCAGTTGTTTCAAAAGGACTGAGAATATAATAGAAATAAAATATATATATAAAATCTCTCTTTCTTTCACACTCTCTGACAAGATTTTTACACCATTGGGGTTAAGAACCTTCCACCCACGTCCTCACATAATTCTCCCTCCCACCTCTCTCTTGTTCTCTCCATCGCCACCTCTCTCTTGTTCTATCGCCATCTCTCTTGCTGCCCTTGTGACTAATATCTCCTCTAATGTATTCAAAATACGGAGCAAGCGAAATAAATATGTTCAGGAAGGTGAGTCCGGTCTCTCCAGAGCCTCTGGGGGTCTTTCCGAACTCATCCACCCATCATAATTCAGAACGCACAAACGGAAGCAAGAGAATGAGACGACTACACTCCCCCCCTCCCCCCTCCCCCAATCGTCTGCGGGACTTAAGGACGGCCACAGGATCATCCGTGAGACTTGGACCTCACTGCTCAAAACCCCTACAAGGGTCTGCAGTGTCACCACCAGCGTTGGCAGGACCAGTGCAGGACCCACACAGCACAGGACAGACACACCGCAGGACCGACACACCGCAGGACCGACACACCGCAGGACACACCACAGGACCAACACACCGCAGGACCGACACACCGCAGGACACACCGCAGGACCGACACACCGCAGGACAGACACACCGCAGGACCGACACACTGCAGGACTGACACACCGCAGGACCGACACACCGCAGGACACACCGCAGGACCAACACACCGCAGGACAGACACACCGCAGGACCGACACACCGCAGGACACACCGCAAGACCGACACACCACAGGACACACCGCAGGACCGACACACCGCAGGACAGACACACCACAGGACCGACACACCTCAGGACCAACACACCGCAGGACAGACACACTGCAGGACCGACACACTGCAGGACAGACACACCGCAGGACACACCGCAGGACAGACACACCACAGGACCGACACACTGCAGGACCGACACACCGCATGACCGACACACCGCAGGACCGACACACTGTAGGACCGACACACCGCAGGACCAACACACTACAGGACACACCGCAGGACCGACACTCTGCAGAACCGACACCCTGCAGGACCGACACACTGCAGGATCCGGAAGATTTGGCAGCACGGCAGGCAAATTAAGAGTCCTGCAGGCGGGATACTCCAGAACTGGAGATGAGCCAAACCTTTGGATCTTTCTGCTAAATGCAAAATACACACAGACGCGATCGATTCATTAGAAGCCTGACTGGCTGACTCACGGACCACGCGAGCCAGTGGCTGTCACACAGTGTTTTTATTTACTGCAGATCCATAAGAGATGAAGATAAAACTGATAGGTAGCTACTTATAAAAGGCTGATGAGGCTGAGAAAAAGGAAACTAGATTGGGAACCAGTCCCAGTGAGAGTGAACCAGTCCCAGTGAGAGTGAACCAGTCCCAGTGAGAGTGAACCAGTTCCAGTGAGAGTGAACCAGTCCCAGTGAGAGTGAACCAGTCCCAGTGAGAGTGAACCAGTCCCAGTGAGAGTGAACCAGTTCCAGTGAGAGTGAACCAGTCCCAGTGAGAGTGAACCAGTCCCAGTGAGAGTGAACCAGTTCCAGTGAGAGTGAACCAGTCCCAGTGAGAGTGAACCAGTCCCAGTGAGAGTGAACCAGTTCCAGTGAGAGTGAACCAGTCCCAGTGAGAGTGAACCAGTCCCAGTGAGAGTGAACCAGTTCCAAAGAGAGTGAACCAGTTCCAAAGAGAGTGAACCAGCACCATAGTTTAGTTACTGTTATGGACACCATCAGTTATCACTGAGTACTACCAGAAGGTAAGACCCCAGAAGGCTGTCGCCCGTGTCACTGGCTGGGATCTGTTCAGTAAAGGGTCTGTTCCACAACTCCTTTGACCGCATCTAGTCTAAACTTCCCCCGCCTTGGCCAATCTGACAACCCACACGTGTGCACGGGCACTGCTACCTTAATTGTATTTTTTCTATATCACGATGTAGCTTAGTACAGTTGCTAAACACGGTCTTGTCCTCGCCTAAACACAACCTTAACGTTCACTTCCAGTAACCACAACTCTTCAGACTTTTCTTTTTCAAATGAACCGCAACATTTTCTGTGTTTAGCGTTTTTACCATCGGACTGGCACAATGTCCTCGCAATGTAAAAATGTCACATGCTGTCCCCACAGAGTGAGTGAAACACACACACACACACACACACACACACACACACACACACACACACACACACACACTGCACCACTACCACACAGTCCACTTAAATAAACAGTAACTGTGCCAATAATGAGACCTACACTTTACACCACTGATTAATAGAAAACAACAGGATAACGGCTGATAATGATGGATTATGCAAACACATTTTTGCAATATCTGCCTGAGCAGAGGGGCACAACGCTAATTACAAACTGAAGCTGACGGCAATCTTTCATTTTTAATGGGAAATTTGGAGAATATAATTAGAAAATAGATCAAGGAGAAACATAGACAAATACAAAATATTTCAGAAAAATCTGACTACGGCCAAAACAGACACGATATTTGGAGAACCGTCTGATAAAATGCCGCGGTTGAAAGTAACTTTAAGATTACTAAAAATTCAGAAGTGTGTTGAAATTATGGTAAATTAAATTTAGGAGCAACTTGCATTTCTCCTGCGAATGATTCATGACCTTTTTTAGGTAATATTTTAACATTAGTGTGGGTTTTGTTTTTACGTGGAGGCGATATGGTCTGTTGTTCTTGTAGTTTTAGACACGTTAGACGTCAACATGTCACACCCAACCTGCCCAATTACGCCATATCTGAATTTAATTGGTATTCAATTAAAACCCCCTTGATATTTGGAACCACACTTATTTGTTGATGTTGTGAGATGTTTAAAAAAGCAGGAGCTACACACAACTTGCGATCTCTGTGAAAACCACAGTCAGTATCTGGACAATTTTATTTTTTACCCAGTTTTAATGTTTTACATTTATTTCCTTTCTAGAGCTAGCTTCCGTCTCATTCAGACAAGAGGATGAGAAGGAGTGTGGGGTATTAATCAAAGATGACAGTATTGTGAAGGAAAGTCGCTTCAGCAAGACGAGAGGAGAAAGATTTCATTAACACTGAACACACGTCCCGCCCAGACTCGACCTGACACGTGTGTGAGGTTTAGGAGGGCCATGAAGTCATGCTCCATACAGCTTATCCACTTCTTCTCCGGATACACGTATTCTCCTATATTTAGAGAGGGATGGGCTTCTCAAATCAGTTCGCTTTTCTTCTTAATCATTTCACAAACGCCGTCAACACGTGGCGCTGAAATCACTGTCTCGCTAAACACAAATACGACTCCGACTCAGTCAGACATGTGGTGTGATTGCTGTTGTTGACGAGATGATCCGACATGCCTATAAATGAATGTTCAAAATGTGAACAAATGGTTTTACTCAGCTTCCGTAGTTTATCCATTGCAAAATCTCTATAGAGCAGTCACCACACACACTCTCGCGTGCGCTCACACACGCACACACACACACACACACTGAAATGTTCACTGTAGGACACTGAAAGACTGAAACATGTTGCTTTTATCTCCACATTGTGAACTCTTCGTTTGAGCACCGTGTTATGTGAAGAATCTTTAACATCTCGACTTTTTTACGTTTTGGATATTTTAGCAATCTCAGCTCTCTGAGAGTCTTGTTTGTCTTTCTCTGTGTTCTGGTGTATCAGAGACTAGTTTGTCTTTCTCTGTGTTGCATTATTTTTCTAACTAAGCACCCAACTTCAGTTTGCAGACTTCACTGCAGTAGAATAATTGCAAGATCTCTGCTGAACAGTAGTACCAAATAATCAAACGCTACTCTTTCACTACAATTCCCTCCCTCATTCTCTCTACTCTCTCTCTCTCTCTCTTTCTTGCTCCGTCTCTCTATAAATTTTGGAGATATATATCACTGGCTTTTGTCTTGAGATCTACAGCAAAAATTAGCATGCAAGATTATGATAAATACACCTGTATTGTGCTATGATACCATCATAAGGTAAACCCAAACACACACACACACACACACACACACACACACACACACATGCATGTGTGTGCCCTGTCTTGAATGTTCTTTGTACACTAAAGGTGCCCAAATATGAATGTATACAGTGCTAGACCACAATTACATGGACAGTGCAGACGGTGCTTGTGCTGTTCTAGCTCTGAACTCTAGCACACTGAATCTGAACAACTAGCTATTACTACACCTAAAGACTTCAACTTGTATTTACTTGCAGAGAGCATATAGGGAAATAAATATGGTATTTAGATCTATATTTTATTATCAGTATTCTGTAGATCATAAACAGGGTGTGTCTGAAATATCTGCAGTGTTTCATACCCCAAATTCTCTCTTGTTAGGGTTTGTTCCATAAAATGTCCCTTGAACACTACAGGCTGTTCTGGACAAACACGTATATTGGCGTGTTCCTGTGTGGGGTTATTCCAGTGGTTTTCACCTGGTGGATCAGCCCATTCGAATCCCTCTTCTAGTCATCATGTCTTTGACAGGACAATGTCTAGATCTTTGCCTGCGGTTTGTATAGTTTTCCTGTGTTGTTTTCATTTGGTCATTTAGCGTTGGTGTGTTCTGTGGTTTGAGGTTATGGTTCAGTTTACCAGTGTGCTCTTGTTTCTTTACAATACACCAACAGATCTTTAATTTTTTCAAGAAGACAAGACAATCAACTACACACACTTCCTCTTACATAATACCCTCAGCTGTGGAATCACAATAAACTGGCATTGAAAATATCAGTTTGCTGACTTAGAGTGACACAAAAACACTTTAACAGTTTTATTTGTGACAATGATAATGAATCCAAAGAGCTCAGAGCTCTGCCAACTACTTCAGCTCATCGAGTCGCACCACTACTCCATGACTTGATACGACTCTTTGTTATACAACTGAACAGTACTGTCTCTTGCAGGTCTGTAACTTTGGTTTGGTTTGTTATTCATGTGGTTTATTATTCATATTTAAATAATTGATTATCATTTATGACATATTGTACCCTTGCATGAAACAGCATCACTGTGGATGATCTTTCAGACTGCGTTCAGACTGTGTTCAGACTGTGTTCAGACTGCATTCAGACTGCGTTCAGACTACATTCAGACTACGTTCAGATTACGTTCAGAATGCGTTCAGACTACATTCAGACTGCATTCAGACTACATTCAGACTGCATTCAGGCTGCATTCAGACTGTGTTCAGACTGTTCAGACTGCGTTCAGACTACATTCAGATTGCGTTCAGACAACATTCAGACTGCATTCAGACTGTATTCAGACTGCGTTCAGATTGCTTTCAGAATGTGTTCAGACTACATTCAGACTGTGTTCTGACTGCATTCAGACTGCGTTCAGACTGAATTCAGACTGCATTCAGACTGCATTTCCTAAGACGTTCCCAACTGAAAATTTAATGGTCAGTTTGCAGCATTTTTGCGTACCTCAAATCAAATGCTCAACTCACATGGACACACACGCACGCACACACACACACACACACACACACACACACACACACACACACACACACACTCTCCCCTCTGTATCGGTGTTCCAGTCACTGCATCACAACTTATTCATTAGTGGTGAAAAGCGTCTCGGTTGGCACCCAACATTTTTAATCTCAACTGGTTTCCCTGGAAACTTGTGTGTGTGTGTGTGTGTGTGTGTGTGTGTGTGTGTGTGTGTGTGTGTGTGTGTGTGTGTGTGTGTGTGTGCTAAGCGATAGGTTGACTCTGCTTTTAGAGCCAAATCCGTAACTATGGTGGTAGGTGCTTCATTTTGTGCTTGGAATACGTGTTTTCAGCATGTCATTAATATGTAATAAATGTATCTTTATTCATAATGATGTTCTAAAGTACATTGAAATTATAATATTTAGAAGATGACAGAAAAGGTAACAGATATAACACTGGTGTGTCTACATATTTAAGTGTTTCGTGGGTGGTCTGGAAACTTATAGGGTAGTTTAGACTGCTGTCTCTGGAGAAGTTGCACACTGAAATTCTTCACTCAGCATTTAAAGGCATTTAAGCATTCACAGTGGGTGAAGTCTCACACACCAGTGAAGCAAACCCACAGAATGTAGTTCTGAACACTACACAATCCCACTGAACAAAAAAACACAGTTTCATTTCACCCAGCCCTGCGGGACCACAATTGAGAATTGTGGGTAATGTAGTTTTTGCTGCTTCTAAGAAGCCTTTCCTTACCTCCCAATGAGCAGGAACTCTCCGGAGACGCCACGGCGTCGCATGGCCATGAGGAGACCACGCACCGTCATGCCCTCGCAGAAGCAGATGACCACGCGTGCCTTGGGCAGACGCTCACGCAGCTTCCTCAGCAGACGGTCAAAGTGACGTTCGCCTGCGTTGCTGTAGATCTTGTCGGAGTGAGCGATGCAGAGACTTTCCTCCGCCGCCAGCTCCTTGAAGGCCTCCATGCCGCTCTCGCCATAGTTACCTGGGGGGGGGGGGGGGGGCGTGAGAGAAGGGGGCGGGGTCAGGATGAGGGAGGGGCATCAGGCACATGCTCGGTACCAGCAGGAGTTAAGAAGGTGTGAAACTACACTGTAGGTTTGAAGGAGCCACAATGGAGGGTGAATTACCTCCAGCGACTCCAGAGCCCAGGGGGAGACATGGAAGACAGTTCACAATGGATGACACAAAATGGAGACAACTGAAAGAGACGTGAAATGGAGAGATGATCACTACCATTCAGGAGACAGATGGCAGTCCAGTTCACCATGGTATGATCAACCCGATTAAAACAAAAAGAAACGCCACATGGCCTTCTGTTTACTTATTGGCACCTCTAACTCGCCATTGAAACTCAAGCGCGTAAATCTGTGCAGTACAATCTGAATGGGTGTAATCTGAGTGGGTGTGATCTGAATGGGTGTGATCTGAATGGGTGTAATCTGAATGGGTGTGATCTGAATGGGTGTAATCTGAATGCGTGTGATCTGAATGGGTGTGATCTGAATGGGTGTAATCTAATTGGCTGTGATCTGAGTGGGTGTATTCTGAATTGGTATAATCTGAATGGGTGTAATCTAATTGGCTGTGATCTGAATGGGTGTAATCTGAATGGGTGTGATCTGAATTGGTGTAATCTGAATGTGTGTGATCTGAATGGGTGTAATCTAATTGGCTGTGATCTGAGTGGGTGTAATCTGAATGGGTGTAATCTAATTGGCTGTGATCTGAATGGGTGTAATCTGAATGGATGTGATCTGAATTGGTGTAATCTGAATGGGTGTAATCTAATTGGCTGTGATCTGAATGGGTGTAATCTGAATGGATGTGATCTGAATAGGTGTAATCTGAATGGGTGTAATCTGAATAGGTGTAATCTGAATAGGTGTAATCTGAATAGGTGTAATCTGAATGGGTGTGTTCTGAATGGGTGTAATCTGAATGGGTGTAATCTGAATGGGTGTGATCTGAGTGGGTGTAATCTGAATGGGTGTAATCTGAATGGGTGTGATCTGAATGGGTGTAATCTGAATGGGTGTAATCTGAATGGGTGTG
>NW_027506881.1:407919-417919 GCF_052324685.1 Brachyhypopomus gauderio
GCATCAGTGGGGGGGACCCACTACCGCCGGAGCCGGTTTCAGCACCGTGGACAGCGCACGCGAACCCCTCTCTGGTGAACGGAACCACGGCGAGCTCAATGCCACGTTGACGTCTCCACAACGCAGGTTAGTGGCTACGGCGAACCGTAACCGGAATAAACCCAGTATTGTTTTTCGTCACGATTGTCTGAGATCTCAGCATAAAATAGCACGATCATGTCGGAGAACGCAGCCTAAATCTCGATTCTCGACAGAGTGCAGGTAGTCTACAGCAATATCAACACATATTAAAGACAAGGAAATGTAAGAGCGAGGGTTCATTACTGCGTACAACCGTCTGCTGTGGCTTCTCTGGTTCATTCAGGCGGTTGCAAACATTACGATCTAAATCGATTTCACGCAGCAGAAAGATCGTACCGCTGGTCATATAGAACAATAACACGCTGCCTTCTCCGCGCGCATCAACGCTATTTCACCACATCTGTCTGCACGTGCAAGCAGCGAACGACACGCGCGAGCGTTAACGAGGACATCTGTGCAGGAATTCGGCAGCTACGCACCTGAGACTCTGATGCATCTTCTCCTGGAGCAGCCGGTGCCGCGATGTGATACTCGAGTTTGTACTTCTCAACCAGTGACTTCCCCACCCTCTCTCCCTCTCTCTCCCTCTCTCTCTCTCTCTCTCTCTCTCTCTCTCTGCCTCCCTCGCTCTCCCTCTCTCTCTCTCTCTTTCTCTCTCTCTCCCTCTCCCTCTCTCTCTCTCTCTCTCTCTCTCTCTCTCTCTCTCTCTCTCTCCCTCCCTCCCTCCTGCTGTTCACTACGCGGTTGGAGTACATCTTGGCAGAATCTGTAAAATCCGTGAACACATGCATATAAGTAACGTTTTCAAAGTAGAGCAGTCTAGTCTTAAAGCCGACAGAGGCGGAGATGATTAGGCGAGAATGATTTGTTTTTTACCTTCTTTAAGAAAGTTTTGTATTCTGCTAACGCTTAGCATTAACACATGGAAGATGCTGGTTTATATATAAAATGTGAAATTGATTCAGTGATTCAAAAGATACCGCCCCGTAGAATCACATCTTTTGAACAATCTCTTACAGTGTGCAGTGCTGAACTCACGGTTTCTGGATAAAGTACCGGTTTCATTTTTTATAATTATATGGTTCTGCGGTAAGGATAAACTAATCGCTTAAGTTAATTTCATAAACTGCGGTAACTTCACATTGTGTCAAGTGAGCCATTTGTGTCTTTGCTTTATCTCTGTGACTGTTATAACCATTATAATGTGTCGTAAATTGGTACACAGCGTGCACGTGGACACGACATCCACGTTTTCGATTATTCGAGTTTCGATTATTCCGCTCGATTTGGTAACAAACTGAAAAGCATATTTTCGATTGCCACCGCATCTCTCACACCGTGTAAAGTTTTAGGCGCGTTTAGGGAAAATGGTTGTCGCACAAATACAAACCCCTTGCAACAGGAGCCCTGTAAACAGGACTAATAGTGTAAAATGGGACTAGTTAGTGTTTAGGATTAAAGTGCTTGTTGTTTTCATACTGGAGGGTGTATGGAGAAAAGGGTTCTTATATCATTTTACCAGCCAGTTATGCTACACCACATTACTTTATATCTCTTTAACACACACACACACACACACACACACACCACAGACTGCGTAGCGCATGTATATAAGACATTGAAAACAGTGGATAAATGTCAGTGCGATATTTTGAAATAATTGTAGCAAGGAGTTCTATATCAAAGACCACATGAGTGAAAACTTCAGCTGAGTTGAATATGAATGTTTCCCGTTTACACCAGCAGGTGCCTCTCGTTCAGTGCACATCTCGTAGTTTAGGGAGGCTTGCTTATATTATATGAGCCAATGTCTTTGAACAAACATGTCTAGACTACATGGCACTGATAGATAGCCTACTACATGACCAACGTTTTGGAAGTGGAATTTGTTTTTGTTTATTTGAGAAAATAACCCAATTCAAAATGTCAGGCGTGGAGTGAGACCGCTAAACACTCAACAGTTTATCTCCAGAGCATGAAAATCAATTCAGTTCTAATTTGTGAACGAGTTTAGCACAGCTATGGAAAATGTTCATAAGCACATCGCCATCTGGCGGTTGCAAAGTTTAGGTGGCAATTTTCCCAAAGCCCTTAAATTGCAGGACGGCTGTGAAATTAGTCCTCATAAACAAGAAAAATTGCGCAGTCATCCTGCCCTCTACTGGTCGATGGATGAATGGCACGGATTTCCTCGCCGGCAAAGAAGATTCATATTAACGAAATATTAACGCAATATTAAAAATAAAATAAATGTACTATCACGAAACTCCAAAACAGTGTATGTAAATCACTGTTTGTGTATGTTATATGTGTCGTTTTCTTGTTTAATGATGGGCTAATGTCTCTGATCAGTTTTTCTTAGGTTTCTCCACCATTCCTCGAAAACCTAAAGCACTCCTGCTTGAATCACTCCAGAGATGATCTCTGGCCCTACCACTAATACGGACTGGGCCACTCACCGGTAGAGGGCGCTATAGTACGTGTTTAGTTTCTGGGGCGAGTTTCGTTGAAAGACATCCAGCGTCTTTAGTTTGAGGCTCTCCATTCAGCACACAAGTTCGTTAAAAAAAACTCTGGACTCGACGAATATAAAATAATGTTCACCTGTGCATGACAGTATCATTGTACGTTGTATATTGTACATGAAGCGTGTCTGTTGAAACCAGTCTGTGCTCATGAATATTCATGAGGGGGGAGGGAACACGTGGCATCAGGGGGAAGAAAAAAAAAACTGCCACATGACCTACAAAGCAGGAAGTGCCGCTGAGCAGCGTCAGAAACTACACATCCAGTATAAATCTAATTCCCCCCCAGTTCTCCTCCAGTATCGGCCCAGTTCATAACGGAAACGCGGATCGACGACACGATGCTTCGGACGGTCTTCTTCGTTACACTCGCGCTAGCTGTTCTGGGATCCGCCGCCCAAGGTAAGAGCGCGAGTGGGACTCGTAGACCAGTTAAAAGTAGCTTAGCTTTAGCCTCGCGAGCCAGCGCGAGCGCGAGTGACCGCGGCGCGCGACTGACCGCGGCGCGCGAGCTCGGGGAGGCTAGCCGTTAGCGTTAGCGCGCCACACCGAGCGCCCCGTTTCAACACACTTACGCGCCGACATTGACCGCCTCGCTCGGCCGGGTGTGCTCGTGTATGGACACGGGCGTTAAAGGACGAACCTGGCCGTGTTGACACATGTGGAGTGTCTCACGGCGGCCGCGGCTTCACGAAGCCCGAACGCGGCTGACGGTTGACGGCTGAGTTAGGTTAGCTAGCGGCTAACAGCTCGCGCCACCAAGTTAGACAGCACTAGCCAGGCTAACAACGTTTAAAATCATCTTATCAGTCGCGATAGGAGATTTATTTCTTAGTGGTCGTTTAGACGTAACGATACATGTTCATTGAGACAAGTTTAAACAGACAGATACAATATTCACTGGGACAGGTGAGGTAGGTAGAAATAAATACATATTCACTGGGACAGGTGAGGTAGGTAGAAATAAATACATATTCCCTGGGACAGGTGAGGTAGAAATAAATACATATATTCACTGGGACAGGTGAGGTAGGTAGTAATAAATACATATATTCACTGGGACAGGTGAGGTAGGTAGTAATAAATACATATATTCACTGGGACAGGTGAGGTAGGTAGTAATAAATACATATATTCACTGGGACAGGTGAGGTAGGTAGTAATAAATACATATATTCACTGGGACAGGTGAGGTAGGTAGTAATAAATACATATATTCACTGGGACAGGTGAGGTAGTAATAAATACATATATTCACTGGGACAGGTGAGGTAGGTAGTAATAAATACATATATTCACTGGGACAGGTGAGGTAGTAATAAATACATATATTCACTGGGACAGGTGAGGTAGGTAGTAATAAATACATATATTCACTGGGACAGGTGAGGTTGGTAGTAATAAATACATATATTCACTGGGACAGGTGAGGTAGGTAGTAATAAATACATATATTCACTGGGACAGGTGAGGTAGGTAGTAAATACATATATTCACTGGGACAGGTGAGGTAGGTAGTAATAAATACATATATTCACTGGGACAGGTGAGGTAGGTAGTAATAAATACATATATTCACTGGGACAGGTGAGGTAGGTAGTAATAAATACATATATTCACTGGGACAGGTGAGGTATGTAGTAATAAATACATATATTCACTGGGACAGGTGAGGTAGTAATAAATACATATATTCACTGGGACAGGTGAGGTAGGTAGTAATAAATACATATATTCACTGGGACAGGTGAGGTAGTAATAAATATCAATCAATCAATCAAAGTTTATTTGTATAGCGCTTTTAACAACTCAAGTTGTCGCAAAGCAGCTTTACAGGGTTTACAAGGTTAACAATACTATGGGTCCAGAACCCTAATGATCAAGCCAAAGGCGACAGTGGCGAGGAAAAACTCCCTATGATGGTGGGGAATAAGAAGAAACCTCGGGAGAACCAAGACTCAAAAGGGAACCCATCCTCCATTGGGCGGCCCGTTAACACACAAATACACAAGTCACACATAATTCACACAATCAGAAATACATATATTCACTGGGACAGGTGAGGTAGTAATAAATACATATATTCACTGGGACAGGTGAGGTAGAAATAAATACATATATTCACTGGGACAGGTGAGGTAGGTAGAAATAAATACATATATTCACTGGGTCAGGTGAGGTAGGTAGTAATAAATACATATATTCACTGGGACAGGTGAGGTAGTAATAAATACATATATTCACTGGGACAGGTGAGGTAGGTAGTAATAAATACATATTACATACAGAAATACATACAGAAATAAATACATATATTTTCTGGTAATCAGCATAAATTTCTTGTTGAACAACTATCTTCGGCAAGGCAATGTCTGACCGGACTTGCTATGCTGGATGGATTAGTTAATCCACACTGGTTTGTGCAATGACCTTTATGTGTTGCACATAATTCACTAATGTGGCTGTGTTATCTTAGTCTATGTAGGTTGTTCTAGTTCTTTTTAAAAGGTTAACATTTCTGTAAGGCCTTCTATAACCTTCGGAAAATCCCTGGATCGGTTGTTTTTCTCCGGGTCGGTTTGAGCTGTTGAGTCACAGCGCCTTGACCAGATGCTGCTGGTCAGCTATGTTACCACAACACTTCATTACCTCCGAGTTGTATCACTACATGACTTGATGACATGGGACACTGTTAAATAGCTGATTAATGCAGCAATGGTCAATAACTGTAGCATTGACTAGACATGAGATTGTGACCATAAATTAGTGAGCTAATCCCCTTTTTCTCTTTTTGCAGGTTTAGATGATGAATGTTCCTCTCTCCTCTCCTGTGACCAATGTAAAAACGCAACCCACTGTGAATGGATGGTTTGCTCAAGTGAGTTTCCCTCCCCTGTTAATCCATTTAAACATTTCATTCTGTCCCAGATTAGTCAATCTCTCGTAATACGGTGCATAGTCTTAATTCTTTGTTCAAGTCCACGCAACGGTGATTAATCTGTGACACTTATACTTAAGCTTAAACTGAAAGTAATTCTTTTAATTATCATAGTTAATTATACTTCTGTCTCACCAAGCTCAGAATCTCCCATTGCTTATTTTGGCCAAGTAGATTGGTAGATAGGTGGGTCTAGACCCCAGTGGTGAACTTTGGGGTTAAATAGCTCTGTTTTTTGAGGGAGTTACAAGCGTCTCGTGGTTCACAGACTATCTGTGGTCATCTGTGGTCATCCAATGTCCACTCACGTGAAGGGTGAAAGGCCCACATCATTTGTGTAGTTGGATGTTTATTCATTTAATATTAAAACGCTATTGGAGGAATTCTGATAACTTACGGAAGGTAATGTAAATGTAATTACAAGGCTGATGAATATTGTACTATAAATGCTTAGCCGTCTGGTTAGTGATGGTGGGGCGATGAAGTGATGGTGGGGGCGATAGAGTTTAATTGCCCTTGTGTCTCTAGAGTGTGTATCTGGGGCAAGAGATGGTAAACCATGGACAGCTTCTTTTGACGTGAAGATGATGTGAAGGGTAGACTGATGAATCTCTCTCACACACACACTCACACACACACTCACACACACACACACACACACTCACACACACACACACGTTCCCACGCTGTGGGATCTTCTACCAGGCAGCAGTGGCGGACCACAGAGCTCCACCCCAGCACACGTGGGCCGCTCTGGGGACGTCTCCAGCACAAGAAGAGAAAAGAGAATGGAAAGAATAGCTGTGTGGTGCTTTTTTTTGTAAGTGCATTTAGTGAAAGCGTTTAGTTAAATACTCGTTCAGAAGATCAGTTCATTTTACTTTGAAGAAAAAAGGCACTATTGTTAATCTGCTGGGCACTGTGACAAATCTTGGCACACCCACACCATCCGCTGCTTAAAATCGTTAGAAACCATTTCCTGCACACCTGTGACAAACCAGTAATAAACAGACGAGCTAAACCCCTTTCATCACACTCTCACACTCACACTCTCTCACACACACACACACACACTCTCCCACGTCGGTGTGCTGTCTCTGGGTTCCAGTGTGTGTGGAAGTGGTCTGACAGGACTGGGTGGAGGCCAGAGCTACACCAGAACTGTCTCTCTTAACAATGCCTGCAGCATTGCCTTGAGGCTAATGCTTCTAAAGTTTTGTTGGTACCTTGATTATTTTCTCCTTTATGTTCTCATGGATTGCTGTGTCATTCTCGGGAGGATGTGGTGCTGGGTTCTGTCAGGTTTGAACCTAAAGGTCACGAACCTAAAGGTCGTGGGCAACATGGTGGCTTGGTGGTTAGCACATTTGCCTCTCAGCACTGGGGTCTTGGGTTCAAGTCCCTATCTGAGTGGAGTTTCCATGTTCTCCCCGTGTCTGCGTGGGTTTCCTCCCACAGTCCAAAAACATGGAGGTTTGGTAAATTGGCCTTCCCTGATTCCCTGACAAATTCTCCCTGAGTGTGTCTGTGTGTCTTCATGTCCAATAAAAGCAGTTGTGTGAGTGTGTGTGCATGAATGTGTGTGTGTGTCCAGTGGTGGATGGTGCTCTGCCACTAGGGTCTGTCCTCTCTCCCCTTCCTGCACCCCATTCAGTCCCCCAGGGGGTGTGGCCTCTGGTAGAGAGGACGCTGTGTGTGATTGGCTGCTGCTTCTCGCTGGTGTGTGATTGGTTGTGTAAAGTGACCTTGGGTATCTTGAAAGGCGCTATACAAAATTGAACATTCATTCATGTTCCCTGTGCACTTTTTATTTAAACCCTCTTATTTCATGAGCCCTGGGCGGGTCTAGATGGTTCTCTGCATGAGTCTGGTCCCAAATGTCTGTGAGTCTGCAGGGTGGGTCAGAGGTCAGAGAAGGTTGCCTGGTGACCACCGAGCCAGAATGCTGTGTAGTGAATGCTGTGGATACATGGACGTGATCAAGCCACACACCAGTGAAAATGAGCTCACACAGCATTGTGAAATATCTGCTGATTCACTGCAGTAGCTGCCTCCATACCTTAACCAGATAAGAGCAGGACTCGGCCTGAGTGTGTGTGTGGTTCTGGCTCCTAACTGATATCATCATTGGTTGTAAACCTCAAGGAAACCATATACAACCTCTCTGGAGTGATCAGAAACAGGGCAACATGATCTCATCTACACTTTTAAACGGGTTTATTGAAAAACACACCTCATGTTACAGAGTGCATGGGTGCTTACTCATAAAATCACTCTTGTGAATGAGGCACTGCCCCACATTGACAGGGTATTGTGTGGAGGTGGAGACGTGTGTGTCCTCACCCCTCATGGAGGGTTTGTCCTCTTACATCCCAGCTAGGGTTGTCCCGATCCGATATTTGGATCGGATCGGCCGCCGATATTAGCAAAAAAATGCGTATCGGTATCGGATCGGCAGACACGAGAAAATGCCGATCCAGACTCCCGATCCAGTTTTTTTAAGTCCGATCCCGGTTTTCCTGCGCACCCATTTAGATAATCCATTCCAGTTTTTGCTAGTGAGAGTAAAATCCGGTCCGCATTTTCCAGCACACCTTCAGCACACGAGCTAGTTTCTGCCCCAATTTAGCTCCGTGGCATCTCGGACCGCCGTGTAAATTTGAAGTTATCGGTCAGTTGTGTGGGATTATTTTACCTTAAAGGATGACAAAGACGAAGAGGTAGAGTGCAACATATGCCACAGTAAAGTAAAGCGTTGTGGTAAAGCTGTAAGAACTTTTAATACCACCAATCTAATCAAGCATTTAGCGAAATACCACCATAAACAACATGACGAGTTTCTAATGAAAACCGAAGACAAAAAGAAAGGTCCTACACAACTAACACTGGCAGAAACGTTTGAATTGAAGGGAGTGTATAGATGGGGATGGAGCAGCAAAGTGTGGAGTAGAAGGCATTTTGCTTTTAATTAGTTTACGATATGTGCACGGATTTTTTTTTAAGCTTTGGTTTACACTTGTTCAAGAGCACTGATGGATGTTAATGTTAATAATAGACTATTTTCCACTCAGGTTGTGTTTTTTTTTTAAATATAATTTACAATATTATTTGCACTTGTGGCTTTTTAATCCTTGGTTTACTGATGCTATTTCTGTTTGTTATTTAATATTTTGTCTATTTTGAGTTTATTAATTGCTAAATAAACAGGTCAGTTTCTCCTTACCAACCATTGTGTATTATTCAAACACACCTAATTCAGCTGGCTACTTGTTATCAAGAGTAAAACGCTTTTCAACATGAGTTTGACAACAAAGTAAGTTGGCTAAATAACTTTAAACTTTAATACATGCTCGGATAGGCCGGTATCGGCCGATATCGGTATCAGATCGGAAGTGCAAATAAATATCGGTATCGGATCGGAAGTTCAAAAAGCTGGATCGGGACATCCCTAATCCCAGCGCCCCCTTTCATCTCTTGCTCGTACCTCTTCTCTCACGGCTGCGTGGGTGGTTGGTGCAGGGCGGAGCTCTGAACTTTGGAGTGAACCTCTTGCTCGGTTTATTTCCGGGTTGTGAAAGCTCTGCTCGTAGGCCGTCTAAATGCGCTATGACAACTACAAGAATATTTGATATTCGTAAGCTGCAAAAGTGATGATCTAGTGAAGCGCTTTTAGATCCTGGGTGGAATTTCTCCCCTGACTGTGAGGTGTGCAGCTTGAGTCACTGACGGGCCCTGCTTGTGCGGAGGGAACGTGGAGCGCCCCCTCCTGTTCTGGGGTAGCATGACGGGATGGCGTGTGTGTGGGAGCACTGCCTCTCATTCAGCTGTGTGAAGCTCAGAGAACACACTGTTCCTACCCAACCCGAGGCCTGTCCCCCCCAACACACACACACACACACTCCCTGGGCTTCCAACAGTGGTGACAAGATCATAGGGTTACGGATCCTTGGAGTGGTTTGAGGTATCTAGAAAATACATACAAGTATTTGTGTCTGCTGAAGGGTATTTATAAGACACAGGAACTGAGAGAATGCAGGACACTCAGTCCCTCGGACATGTTTGTGTTCATGGCTGCAGGATTTCTTCTTTAAATGTGGTACATATTTAAACATGTTGAGTCGTATATGAAAAGGTCTAAATATCTGGTAAGTACCCTTACCCAGAATTAAATAGCTTCCTACCCAATGCACTCGTGTAAATTCAGCTAGAGGTGATGGACACTAGGGCTGAACGATTAATCGCATTTGCGATAATTTCGCGATTTTTTAAAACGCGATTGTCTAATCGCACAGGCTGCGATTTAAACTGGTCACGTGACTTGGGAGCGAGCCGAGCCGAGGACGAACGGAGC
This sequence comes from Brachyhypopomus gauderio, assembly GCF_052324685.1. NCBI lineage: Eukaryota > Metazoa > Chordata > Actinopteri > Gymnotiformes > Hypopomidae > Brachyhypopomus > Brachyhypopomus gauderio. Next base: position 417,815 of record NW_027506881.1, read on the forward strand.
AAACCCGAGCAGGAGGCAGGGAGGTGGAGAAGTGAAGTTAACACAGCGCACTTTAACTTGTTGCACAATGGCTTCAGGCTCGACAGAAGCTGACACAACTGAAAG
>NW_027506881.1:422919-445419 GCF_052324685.1 Brachyhypopomus gauderio
GTCTTTTGTTAGCCGTGTGTTCCTCTGGCTGTGGGTGTTTTCCCACCTCGTGACTTTGTTTCGGCTCTTTATCGTTGCTGTTGTTCTGGTTTGGGTTTAAGTCGCCCTGGTGCGGAGGTCTCCCCACACGTTACTCCAACACCACTTCACCCAAACGCATATCCTGTTTTATACCAAAGCTGTCTACTCCAGCACGGTGGGGACAGCTAACCCTCTCAACATCTGCCTCGCACCGTAGTGGGCCAACACACACACACACACACACCTACTGCTTGCCTGTGTTTTGTTTGTTTGTTTGTTGTCTTTGCGGGACATGGTGGTGCGGGTCTACGCGGCTTTAGGCATGAATTAGTTGATGTTTCTTTTGTGCTCCTTGACTGAGCTCCATAGAAACGATGTAACCAGCGTCGCACTACTGTGTGAACAACGTTCGCTTACGTCCACAGATCCTGGAGTCCCAGCCTGGAGCTTCAGCACGGTTCAACCTCGCCGGAAAACCGCTCCCCCCAGTGCCTTTGTCGCTCTCGCACGCTCTCCGTGCCTCTTTGCCCCGCCCCCCGCCCCGCCCCTGGTCATGTGAGAGCCCCTCCCTCTCCAGTGTTATTCTCCACGTCATTCTCATCGCAGCTCTGTGTGAGATCCCATTGTTTGGACTGCACACACCGCAACAACATTGCCTCCAATTTCCATAGAAACAGCCATGAAAACCTTGACCAGACCACCTCCCCCACCCCTCCACCCCTCTCTTCACCCTCTCCACCCCTCTCTCCACCTCCCCTCCACCCCTCTCTCCACCTCCCTCACCCCCTCCACCCCTCTCTTCATCCCTCCACCCATCTCCACCCCTGAGCTGCAGCTGCTCCTTCTGTGTCACACGTCTCGATGGCGAAGTGCCTTAACTACAGGGGAGGTGACGCTCCTTATTGTCCTTAAAACACAGATTAACTCTTGAACGGACTCGGCAGTGAGAGCTGAGACCGGTGCCGATGTGTAGAAACACGGAGCCAGTTACAGAACAGCTGTGGACCCCACTGGCCTGCGGTGGTTAGAGTGGGCTGGATTCTGCACCATCTCACCACTCACTCCCTCATCCAGGGTGTTTGTGCTCCTTCTTGGCCGTGTTGTTCACCAGCAGTGTGGATGTGAATCTCTGGGTCTGGGTCTGGTGTGTTCAGGTCTGGTTCTGGTGTGTTCAGAGCTGTTCTGGGTTTGATCCTGGTTCTGTTCTGGTTCTGATCCTGGTCTGGTTCTGGTGTGTTCAGAGCTGGTCTGGTTCTGGTCCTGGTCTGGTTGCTGTAGGAGCTTGTGCACGTCCACCTCCTCCTCTTCTGCGTTGCCATAACGTCGGCCTTAGCGTGGTTTCAGCCCCGTTGATATGATGCTTTTATTTTCTTAGAAATTTCTTTTGTTGTGGATTTTTTTCCTTAGTTTTGCAGTTGCAATTAAATCAAAGATGTTAAAATCAATAATTAATTAAAAAGAGACTATTGTTAAAGGAGCTGCTTTGTGTGTTTTTTTTCCTGTGTGTATGTGATAATGTATTCAGATGAAGTTCTAAAGCCTGGTTTATACTTGATGCGTCACGAGGGTCCGCACGGCGAAAATGACGTAATCGCTGTGGCCCCGCGTGTGCGCGAGGGCCTCACGCGCTGTCGATTCACGAGGTCGTGCACCTCTCGACTTTTGTCACTTTGCGCGCCCCGCGCATCAGCGCAATGAACAAAGTCATGTTTGCAGGGTTCATACACCTTTATATGGTGGAATTAAAGCACTTGTACGTCACTTTCAAGGTCAGTTTCCCAGCACGTTAAACTTAAGTTAAATATTTATACATATACTCGAAATGGTTCGAAATAATTCACTTTTCGTCACATTATTTAATGGTTGTTTATTTTCAAAACACCCAATCTTAACGTCTTCACGTTCTCTCATGTTTCGTCCTGGAATTACAAGAGGCTCGTATTTGTTAACGTAATACAAGAGAACTGTTCAGTCAGACAGATATTTGTTGTGAAACGAAGTCGTTACAATTTCAAGCATTTTTAAGTACTTTAGCCTAAATTCCAGCACTTTCAAAACTGAAACACAAAGCACCATTAAAATTCGTCATAAATGTTCCTTCCCCTGTTTTTGAGGAGTGTTTCTTTATACTACCACACATCGTTTCGGAGAACACTGCACGCGGAAAGTATAAACGCTTCCACCGTTCGTGCAGGGTCGCCTGAGGTGGGCGGAGTCACGCGCTACGGTTGCTCTCGAAAGTATAAAGAAGGCCTAAGATGTTACATCTACAGTATCAGGAGAGGAAGACGATACACGGTGGGGTTTGTCTGGTAATGGACCTCATGTGTCCGTCCTGTTCACTGTGCCACTCCCATTCAGCCGGGAGCCTCCACACGAGTTTATCTGTCAGGTGTCTGCTCTCTCCACCCGCACCTGTATTAAGGGTTTTATTAAGAGAAACTCCTGCAGGCTTTATTGTCATGTTGGCAAACACGGCGTGCTGGGCAGCAGTAATCACTGACAAATGGGTTGAGTGTTGGGCATTCGGTCCCACCTGCTGCTGGGTTTGGACTGGTTGAGCAGTCTGTAACCTTTGGACCAACCTACTGTAAACAGTGTGAGTCCTAACAGCAACTCAACACTGTCCTGGTTGTCTCCCTGTCCAGAGCTGCTGGGCACTGTGGTGGTGCCCAGAACAGACTGCGGTTCCCCTCGTCCCAAACGCCCGCTGTGTGTTCTCTCCCGTTATCTTCAACCTTTCTGCACTCTCTCCTCACGCTCACATGCTGTTTCCCTTTGAGAAGCTCTAGGTCTCATCTCCTGGTTTGGTGTGGTGGTGTCCAGCCCTAACGCCGCCCCTCTGATCCTTCAACCTGCCTGACAGGATGCGTTCTCACCCCGAAGGCAACTTTGGTTCCTGTTGACCCAGCAGAAAATAGTCCTGGGAGTGTGTGTGTGTGTGTGTGTGTGTAGGAAGGACGGAGAGGAAGAGTGTCACCGCTGTCCTGATGAGCCTTGATAATTAGCCACATGGAGTTTTATATCAGCTATTTCATAATATAACGTTTATACATTATATCATCTATTTAATAACAGGTGTCCAGGTTTGGTGCTGCTCAACACGTTATCTCCACCCGTACACACACATGGACATCTTGCAAAATGTCTTGCAAATGTTACCAAAAGGGTATTTGGTCTGTATTGTGTGCATGTGTAACTGTGTGTGAACACAATCTCCCCACCCACTGTAGCTTTATGTAACAGTAATTGAATTCATCCAGAGTCACAACTTAATCCAATAATTCTGTTTGGACAATGCGCAGTTCACTGTGTCACTGCGTGTGGCCCCAGGCTGTCCTGCTGAATCTGTAGTCAGTGTTGTCTTAGTTCCACTGCTGAGTGACTGTGTGACTGTGTTGAAGTGAATGCAGATGCCTCAGACACAGATTATCTCCACATATGAACTAGATTAGGAAGATTAGAATATCTCCACATATGAGATTAGGAAGATTAAAATATCTACATATTGAACTAGATTAGGAAGATTAGAATATATCTACTTATGAACAGTCTTTTCTCCAAATACAGATGTTTGTATTTTAATCTTTTAAGGCATTCTCATTCTACTTATTTGCATACTCATTCTAATTATTTGCATATCATTGTAAAACAGATGCACGTTATAAAGGACTAATGCTTTCACACAAGCTCATGCTTGTTACTTTCCCATGACTGCTCAAATAGCACTGGGACTTCATGGGGGTTTCCAAACACGCCGTTGTTGCCTAACACGCACATACACACACACACACATTTTCTTGCGAGGTTTGACCATTAATTGCATCGAGACATGGGTGGGCTCCATGCGGTCAGTTCATTATGAAACACGATTTCAGAAAATGTCCCTCATCAGGGAGAATTTAGTGCTGTTGGGGCTTATATGTGTAAAAGGGCCTTGTATCCCTGACTTTAGAATCAGTCAAATCTTGTAGTATTGAAACATTTAACTCTAATAAATTGTGTATGAAAGTGAATGTAAAGCCATTCAGAAGTTCCCAATGGTGAGCTGAGCTGTTTTGAGACTACGGACCCATCAGAACGTCCATCTCTAATATAAACATTAACATGTCAGTTCAAATGAGTTTTTCACACCTCCCTGTGTTTACCTGCTCCACACTGATTTATTGGCAGGGGTTTTTCTCTCTCAACACCCAGAAAATGACTGAACACACAAACATGGAGCGTTGAGTTCCTGCCATCATCAGTGGTGATGCAGTAAGAACCGTATCACACGGGGCCCAAGTTACCACCTCAGCCTAACGCACACCAGCCACGGCACTCCTAGTTTAAGAACAGAATAATGTCAGTTCTGAAATATCAACATTTTAAATGGATTGGTGCATAACAGTACAGAAGACACTGCATTTAAATACTATACTTTCAAATATAAAATACTTTGGGTTTTAAGAGTGCCAAAATAACTCCGCTAGCATATAAAACACGACCAGCATATAACAAGGTAAAGTGACAAAAGAGAAGTTTCCAGAACAATACTTTATTAAAAACACCTCAATATTTACACACTTAAAAGCAGAAAACGAAATGATGGTGAAGCACAAACACTGATGAAGACGAAGGAGCGAAGGACAAACACTCGCTGACGTCCTCACAGTGGTTCTGCAGCGCTCCTGGACACTCTGAGCGTTAGCAGACCTACAGTTCAGTAACGTGTCCCTGCTCGGGTCAGACTCTTCCTCCCTCACACTAGGGATCCATACGTTTCCCAGGTGATTAAGGGCCTACGTTTCCCAGGTGATGTCCTGCTGCCGGAGGCTGGATCGTAGCCTCGAGGTGTCCCGCCGGAGTTGCGTGCGCCCCTGACTGGCGCTGCGAGGCCTGCGTGCACCGGAGGGCGGAGCTTTGGCTGGGCAGGAGGGCGGAGCTTTAGCTGGGGAAGTGGGCGAGGCTCTGACACTGCTCACGCCCCGGCCGTCCACACCAGCTGTACGTCTGGGTGTCTGCTTCTGTCTGGGGCTGTTCAGAGAGAGCTTCTGAACCTGCACACACACACACACACACACACACACACACACACACACACACACACACACACACACAGGTTTCGTCCTAATCCCCAGAGGGAGTTTCTCGCTGCTACTGTTTTACTCATTAGGGATCTGGACCCATGAGTTTGTAAAGCTGCTTCGTGGCAACATGTTGTCAAACGTCTCTATAAATGAAACTGACACACATACGGCCGTGAAAGGCTATAAATATACAGACATGCTAGTGTGAGGAATGTTTGGACAGACTACAAACCCCTTCAGTAATCGACACACGAGTGTCTACCAAACGCTATAAATGTAAATGTGAATGTAAATGATATTGAGGCCGTGGAGGACTGAACTCATAAAACTTCACCGATGTCCTCATATTTAAAGGTACAATCAAACTGTAGTTATACAGTACAATCATATTGAACCACCATCTTCCCTTTTGAGTGAAGAGAGAGAAAGAACGAACACCTCACACACACACACACACACTCACAGTTTGCTGGTGCTTGCGCAGCTTGGAGATCTGAGCTGCTTTCCCCTCCATCCTGCACACTAATGTGTCCAGCTCCCTCTCCAAGTTCTCCCTCAGCTGGGGTTCATCTGTCTCCTCTATCTGCCTGAGCAAGTCCTGATGCTCACTGCAACACACACAAGCTAATAAGAAGAGATTTAAACAACAATAATATACAGGCCCACACCACCACACACATCTAGGTTGAACGCCCCCCCCCCCCCCCCCCCGCGCGGTCACGCACAAGCTCTGGTGGCCCAGCTCGTCCTGGAGGGCTAGCAGCAGCTCAGACAGGCTGCCCAGGGTCCCCGGGGGGGCCCCGGGGCTGAGTGGGGTGGGCGTGCGGACAGGGGCCCGGCGCGTGGAGGGCGGCCTCTCACACAGACGGGGCTGTCGGGTCTTCAGCAGGTGGAGCACACTCTGGACGGCACCACCGACCGAGTGACTGGGGCTGGTTGACTGACAGGAGACACAGACCAATCAAATAATAAAGCATTAGAAAGGAGTGACAGAAAATGAATATTTATTATCTCTGTCTTGAGAGAGAGAGAGAGAGAGAGAGAGAGACAGACAGTACTCACTGTTCCAGCAACAAAGGGCATACGTTTGCTCTTAGGAAGACCCAGAGAAACAGGCACTTCTGTCCTCAGCGGCTTCTGAAATGACACAGTTGTTGAGTGTTGTGACCAAAATTGTAATTTTCACTTCAACAAAACAGCTCCCAGTGATGCTGGTGACACCCACACTAAAGCTGTTGGAATACACTGCCACCAAGTGGTGATCTTAGTATATAGCACTTAAAGGTGCAGGAGTGGCTACCTTACAGGCCTGGCCTCTCTTCTTCGTCTTGGGTTTGACCTCAGCGGCCGACAGGATCAGCAGGTTGGACTCCAGTTCTCTCTGTAACTGTGAGCACAAACCATCAATGCAGACACAGACAAAGAAGTAAAGACAAAGAGATACTGTGGGTACCTGTTAGGCTCACACACACACACACACACACACACACACACACACAAACACTCACACACACACACTCTCAGACACAAACACATGCACACACAACACACGAGAGTAAACCAGAACACACACACACACACACACGCTCACACACACACACACCCTTTCACACACACACTCACATACCTCTTCAGCCTTCTCCTGCACAAGTTGGCGTTTGTGTGCCTCTTCAAGCAACTTTTGTTCCAAAAGCTCGATCTTCCTCTTGACAGAACACACAAACAGATTATAAATCTCAGATGGCTTATGAAGCTCGCCCCGTCAGCGCAATAATCCAGATGGGACAGATACTGGGATGCTGTCACAGCAGAGAATCTGATCTCTCCTTAGCCTACACTTTCAGTGAGGTAAAAACTGCTGAGAACACTGCGGTCAGGTGGGATCAGCGAGGTGAAGGTCATTTGTGTTGCTCATTTAAGGTCCTTTCACACTCTCCTGGACTGCATACGAATGACTCGTCTGCTCAATAATGTAATCTGGTTAAGGGCTTCTCCTCACTCGGGGTGTTGGTACCTCTCCCTCACTGACTGTACGAAGGTCCTTCTATTGTGTTATTTTATATGGGAAGTTCTCGTGGTGTTGCCGTATATTAGTCCGGGCTAGTAGAGCGCACATGCGTAAAGCCCGTGTGTCCTTATAGGATTGGAGAGATAACTGTGTTCAGTGGTGTATCATCTCCATCTTAAAGTTGTGTGTGTCAATGCATCAAAAGTGAGTTCAGTACTGTTGGTACTAATGTAGCACATGTTGCAACGAGTGTGATATATGTACTAGGTCGATGCGAGCCGTTATTATTTCGACCTGTGTCATTATGTCAGTTTCGCTAGCGAGCTAATTAGCGAACATGTGCGGGAGAAATTCAGTAGCCTTTGTTAGCTCGTTACGAGTGATGGAGTAATTTACATGTGTTCTGTTGTATCATTCAGTTTATCTACACATGATCGGTGATCTGTTAGATGTAACAGTTTCATTCATTGGATTAATATCCGTTTATGCCACTGTAGTAATTTGGAGGATGTGATTGTTTGCTTAGCCTTGCCTTACACTGATTGAATGTACTGTTCGAGAAATTCATCTGTTTTCCTTGTAATTACAGCCACACACATACAAACATCCACACACAACCTTTCGGACATCTATACAAATTCATGTCTGCATCATCCCTCTCTCATCCATCCCTCTCTCATCCATCCCTCTCTCATCCAATCCATGTTCAATAAAAGAAAGTAGATAACCAAAATCTCTCTGAGCCCAGTTCTCTGACCGGAGGTTCAAACCTCCACGTTCACCAGATCAGCACACACTAGAGCCAAACACTCTTTCACCGACACTCGGGGGGGGTTTGGTACCTCTGCTGCCGACTGTGTGCTGGTGAGCTTCACACACTCTTCCTCCAGCCGCTCCAGTTTCTGCAGCTGGATGTGCGGATGGCTGTGTGTCCTCTCACCCTGCTACACTCCCACAGTGGGGAAGGGTGGAGAGAGAGAAGACTATTAAACCAGAGAGAGTGGTGCTGTAGTCTACAGACATCTGATTACTCCCGTTAGCCCAGATCTGAAGAGCTGGGGTGATTCCAAGTTAAGATTGTGCTCTGAAATAGATGAACCATCTGCCATTAACATTAATGATGCTGCGGTTGGTTCAAGCTCATTCGCCCTGTCTGTTTATCTATCTCTCTCTCTCTCTCTCTCTCTCTCTCTCTCTCTCTCTCTCCACTCACCTCTGTACTGACTGAAGTGATTCTCTCCGTCTCTACACTCTTTACCATCTGTCTCATGTAGTCTAACTGTTTCTCCAGGAGTGAGCAGCGTGCTTCTGTGGTGCGAAGCTGAGACACCAGCTCTGTTCAACACACACACACACACACCCACACACACACACACACACGCGTGTCAGTAGGAGAAAAGGACACACTTAAAGCCCATGTAGGTCATTCTTCAGGAGTGTTCCAGTCACCTTTCCTGGGCGAGGTCTCTCTGGCGGGCTGCACTTCACTCCGGCCCCCGGGGCAGGTGGGGCTCACGTGGCGCTGGGACACCTTGGGAAAGCGGGTGACATTCCTCTCCGCCTGCACGCGCTCCAGTTCCAGACGCCTCATCTTCTCCTGCAGGGTCTTCAGTGCGGCCATCACTGCTGTTACACACACACACACACACACACACACACACACACACACACACACACACACACACACAGGTGACCAAGGGTCTGTCAATCCGGCTCTTTTAGTATTCATTTAGATATAATAGTATTTCGTAACAGCGTGATGGACAAATCACCTTATTTATACCTCAAGATAAAACTGACACTGCGGTCACTGTGTGTGGCTGTAGGGGTGTGAGTGTGTGGTGTGTATCTCTACTCACCTCTGCTCCCCGAGTCAGGTGTGGTTCCACTCGTCTCCCGGCTGGTGAGCAGCTCACCCTGAGGGGGCCTCACCGCCACACACAGCTCCCGGGGAATCATATCTGGAGGCCTATGAAAGCTCCCGATGTAGCTGTGTTTGGATGGGGAGTCCAGGCACACACTCTATAGAGCAGACCAAACCAAACGCTTCACCTCTGAGGTGGACCACACATGCAAAAGAATATATCTGTGTGTAGAAATTCAGTTTCTAGCTGGTTATATTTTATTATTGTTATGCTGCCACAGACAGACCTGCCGTCTGACCACTAATGACCGCTGTTTTATTCGCATATTACTGCACAGATGACACCGTCTGCGTTTAAGACCCGCTCGTCTCATCTGTGTTTAAGACCTGCTCGTCTGTGTTTAAGACCTGCTCATCTCGTCTGTTTAAGACCTGCTCGTCTGCGTTTAAGACCTGCTCGTCTGTGCGTAATGATGTCGCGCATGCGCAGTTGTGGGTAACAGGGGCTAAACGGAGCCGGTGTGGGTGAAAACACAAGTGACGACGCGGACAAACGTTCACTTGTTCAGCTAACTGGCGTATTTATCGACTAAAGTATTGATAATGCGGAGAAGTGTGTGTGTGTGTGTGTGTGCGGGGCTCGTGCTCACCGATTCTCGCGACCGCTGCATCGTCAGTCAGACGCGCGTCAACGACGTAGTGAAGCAGTTAACGTAACTTAACCACGTCCTGCTGTTTAATTACCCTGGGTGGGGTAGTTAGGGTAGTTAAGGGGGGTAGGGTGGGGTAGTTAGGGGGGGTAGATATGTGGGTAGTTAGTAGGTATCTAACTAGCTATGTGGGCTAACAGCCGTTACTCCTTCAGGTTAAATTTCCCTCCTCTTTTGCCGCGCGTGACTGGCTATTCTGAGGCGCTCGCGTGGCTACAGTGCGCATGTGCGTAGCTGGTCGTTCTGGTCAGAGTTGCCAGGTTCGCGGTTTTCACGCCTAATTGGGCTTGTTTGGAAATCTAGTCGCGGGTGAAAATTCAGAGGTGGCGGGGTGCGGTTTTTTTGGGCTACTTTTGAGTTGGGCCACCGCGGGAGTTACAAGTCAACACAAAGAATCGATCGCGATATAATACTTAATTTGTCTCCATTTTAATCACTCGCCATCCCCCCCCCGTCAACAACTTTGGGCTTTGGGCTAGTTTACGGATTTTACACAGATTTTGTGCGGGATATTTTTGTAGGACCTGGCAACCCTGATTCTAGTTCCTGTCGACGGACGTTTGTGCTCATGTGTTTGGTGATTTGACGAGGTTGAAGTTAAAAACCTCGAAAAGTTTTAGAATGAAACGAGAACTACACATGACTTATATCCACAATGCAGTAGGCATATACCAGAACATACACCAGAACATACACCAGAACATACACCAGAACATATACCAGAACATATACCAGAACATACACCAGAACATACACCAGAACATACACCAGAACATACACCAGAACATATACCAGAACATACACCAGAACATATACCAGAACATATACCAGAACATACACCAGAACATATACCAGAACATACACCAGAACATACACCAGAACATATACCAGAACATACACCAGAACATATACCAGAACATACACCAGAGCATACACCAGAACATACACCAGAACATATACCAGAACATACACCAGAACATACACCAGAACATATACCAGAACATACACCAGAACATACACCAGAACATATACCAGAACATACACCAGAATATACACCAGAACATATACCAGAACATACACCAGAACATACACCAGAATATACACCAGAACATACACCAGAACATACACCAGAACATACACCAGAACATACACCAGAACATATACCAGAACATACACCAGAACATATACCAGAACATACACCAGAACATACACCAGAACATATACCAGAACATACACCAGAATATACACCAGAACATATACCAGAACATATACCAGAACATACACCAGAACATATACCAGAACATACACCAGAACATACACCAGAACATATACCAGAACATATACCAGAACATACACCAGAACATACACCAGAACATATACCAGAACATATACCAGAACATACACCAGAACATATACCAGAACATACACCAGAACATATACCAGAACATACACCAGAACATACACCAGAACATACACCAGAACATACACCAGAACATATACCAGAACATATACCAGAACATACACCAGAACATACACCAGAACAAGCAGCCATTTTCAATTTTCTTATTCTCCACGGTGTATTTTAAATTAAAATACTGGTTCCCATAGAATGGTTGATACATAATCATGAGCCCATCAGTAATATTCAGAACTGAAAAAGAAAGAAAGAAAATATGTTAGCAGGTCCAACAGGTCTCGAATATTTTAATTGTGTTTGTTTGTTTTTGTTGTTGTGTCCACCAGTGTCCACTAGGGAGCGCCCAAAAGCCATACCACGTATTATTCTCTCATTTTATGCACGTGATACAGACAGTCGTCCAGTTTTTCCTGACATTCATGCCATCGCTTGGCTTCAACAGAAAGTCGAACACAGTTGTCTTACATCTGTACTGTTGGTGATAGTTCCAACGAAAAACAAGTATAGCAGTTACTAAATACCCTAAATACTTCCAAAAATATACTTCCCAAACATTTACAAATACCCTGAATATAAGATGACAGTATTGATCACACCTATTATTGGCTGTAGATATGTATCTGAAATTAGGATGCACACATTGTGTTATCTTGATTGTTTAGCCATAATCAAACCAGTGCTGTGCCACTGTGCCACAAGTGTGTTTCTCAAACTGGAGATGCATTAGTGTGTGCATAGGCCAGTTTGCTTTGGTTTGTTCGTAAGACTAAAGATGGCAGTTTGTACCGACCCAGATAAAGATGACCTGGACAAACCTCAGGGCTGTTCATGGTAACACCTTGTCTGGGGTTGTCCTGGCAAACACAGACAGATATCCCATACCTGACTCTGTTGTTACAGTTTAAAGCTGCATGCAAACGAGACATGTTAGTTCTCCACATATTCTCAGTAGCCTACAGGTGTGTGAGGGGTAGCCTACAGGTGTGTGAGTGATGGCTCTGTCCAATCTCCAACTTTGTCAAAAATACTGATCAGGCCAAAACGTGAGAAAAACACACTGCTTCTCTCATTGTGTACCAAGATATGTGGAACTGACTGTGGTAAGTGCGCATACAAGCCCATGGAAGGACATGTAAACAGTTACAACTTTAAGGTGAAGGGGAGATCAAGCAGACACACAGCAGGTGATCTGACTCCTGACAAACAGACAGTTGCAGGCTTTGAAATGATTCACAGTTTCCACTTCAAGCACTCAGTCATCTGTTTATGGAAAGCAGAATGTGTTTTATATTTGAGCCACTCACTTCAAGACGTGGACATTCCAGGATCAGAAAGTTAACCTCCTTCCCATGATTTCGCTCAAGCTTGGTGGATTTTCTAATTAGTGCAATCCAGGTAAAATTAGTGGAATCAACACAATCCAGGAAGCCTGAGCAAAATCTAATAATAATCCCAGAGACATCACGGGACAGCGTTTGAAACAGAGAGGGTTGTGTCAAAACAAATCCCTAATAACACCCCCCAGTTTCACTCTGATGTAGTGTACTGGATTCAGACATCCTTACACAATGACTGAATGTTCAGTGTGCACACTAACATATCATATTAATATGCCAACCTATTTTACTGGTTTGAAATAAAATACTAATTATTACCCATTAACCTTGATTTTGGAACACAATGATAAATCCTCCAGCCATTTCTTATTGCATTCATGTCAAATAATAAAAACCCGAATTTGCAAAAGTGCAAATATATTCATTATTCTTTGCTTGCTATGCATTAATTTTAGCTCATATTAGTATATCATAGCTAGGTAAAATATCTAGGAAGAATCTGGTTAATCAGTCTTAGTGGGACGGAAATGTTTGCATGTTTTGGTACAACAAAGTGGCACATAAATGATTTACATACATTGGGTATATGGGGTTTGTGATAAACAAGTGGTGGCGGGGCTCTTCAGACGCCCGCTGCTCCTTGGGTCGCCGGTAGTTGGTGTTCATTCTGGTCTAATGCCGCGTCCAATGGCGTATGAATTCAAATGGTTTAAACTACAATTCCCGAAATTGTACGCACGGTGCTCTCAGAAACGCCCCATATTCACGCGGATTGGTTGGCTGCGCTGGCGTTTCCGCCTCGCTGCTGCCACCTGTAGTTCTATTGGTGGACGTGGCTGTCAGTCACGCGAGCGCCCCGTCCTCGCGGACACGCCCACTGAGGAGCGCCGTTCGGGAGCTGTAGGGTGTCGGACGGGAGAGGAGGAAGAATGAACATTTAATGCACATTTGGTGAGAAAACGCGTTTGACATGTGTAGCCCTGCAACACAGCTGACTACTGTACTGTCCAGACCTTTGGTTTGGATTATAACCACGTTTTTAGAGTCGTTATTGGGTAAAGAGAGCTGCTGAATGAAAGGGCTGCGGGGAAGTGCACAGTTCATAACGTTATTGATGGGGAGGTGTGTGGGTTCTGGTCCGTGTGCGGGTTCTGGATCAACTGGGTCTAAAACATGAACTTGTCCCGTGTGCTTGCTGGTACTGTACGTCTTTATAATTAGCGCTCGGAAACCAGAAAGAAATTCGACGGTGCAGGGCAAATTAAATTGTGTCTTTTCTGAAGCAATTCTTCTTAAACATTAATCTGGAAATTACAAAAATGTTTTCTAATAAAACATAGCCGCGTGATGCATAACGATTGTTTGGTATTAAATGTCTTGTTATATGTAATAACTTGATATATTGCAGATTTGTTAATATTGTTGATGGCCCATTGTGAAGATAAAGTAATGATCAACCCGTCTCACAGCCCACCAGGACTCAGAAACCCCACGATGATGGACGTTGGAGGAGGAACCGCGTGGGAAGCGTTGGCCAGTCGCGACTGCAGGTCCAGACACGAAGCCATGGAGAACCTGCACCAGGAGGTGATGAGAAGGGTGGAGAGCATCGGCCCCATACCGGAGACCCCCTGCACCTCCACGGTTCCTCCTGTGGCCCGCGACCTAAACCACATCCTGGCCCGTGTTCTGATGCTGTCCAAGACGTGTCCGTACGACGACGTCAAAGAGAAATGCGTGTGGCTGCTTCGGAGTGTGCAGGTGAGAGGAGACGGGGTTGAGAGCAGCTGATGAAAGAGGCGTGTACCGCGGCCGGTGTGTGTGACGGTGACATGGATGTGTGGAGTAACGTCGCTCCTGTACAGAAACCAAAACAAGCCTGATAAACATGATGACGTTGGAGCTTGTAGGCGTGCTGCATTCACGTGTGTGTGTGTGTGTGTGTGTGTGTGTGTGTGTGTGTGTGTGTGTGTGTGTGTGCAGATATTTTTAGGCATTCTGTAATCACTGCACATGTGAACATGTCTAATTCATGAAAGCTTTCTGGAAGAGAAAAACTTCTTCTCCCGTCTGAAAGTGACTGAGAGAGAGAGAGTGAAGGAGGGGAGAGAGAGAGAGAGAGAGAGAGTGAAGGAGGGGGGGAGAGAGCGAGAGAGAGAGAGAGAGAGAGAGAGAGAGTGAAGGAGGGGGGGAGAGAGCGAGAGAGAGAGAGAGAGAGAGAGAGAGTGAAGGAGGGGAGAGAGAGAGAGAGAGAGAGAGAGAGAGAGAGAGAGAGAGAGAGAGTGAAGGAGGGGGGATAGAGCGAGAGAGAGAGAGAGAGAGTGAAGGAGGGGGGAGAGAGAGAGAGAGAGAGTGAAGGAGGGGGGAGAGAGCGAGAGAGAGAGAGAGAGAGAGAGAGAGAGAGTGAAGGAGGGGGGGAGAGAGCGAGAGAGAGAGAGAGAGAGAGAGAGAGAGAGAGAGAGAGAGAGTGAAGGAGGGGGGATAGAGCGAGAGAGAGAGAGAGTGAAGGAGGGGGGAGAGAGAGAGAGAGAGTGAAGGAGGGGGGAGAGAGCGAGAGAGAGAGAGAGAGAGAGAGAGAGAGTGAAGGAGGGGGGGAGAGAGCGAGAGAGAGAGAGAGAGAGAGAGAGAGAGAGAGTGAAGGAGGGGGGAGAGAGCGAGAGAGAGAGAGAGAGAGAGAGAGAGTGAAGGAGGGGGGAGAGAGCGAGAGAGAGAGAGAGAGAGAGAGAGAGAGTGAAGGAGGGGGGAGAGAGCGAGAGAGAGAGAGAGAGAGAGAGAGAGAGAGAGAGAGAGAGAGAGAGAGAGAGAGAGAGAGAGAGAGAGAGAGAGAGAGAGCAAGCATGCTGATCAGGTGTCTGTTTCTACCACTCCGATGTCAGGACAGGCTCCTGGGTGGAGGTCTAACCCCAGAACATGGGGAGGTCAGACTGCCCCTCCCTCCTCCAGTATGGAGGTCAGTGTCCAGTAGCCATGGTGATTTTCACCAGGACCTTTACGTGACCCCAGCTGGTTTATTTATGTGACCAGAATAGTTTTTTTGTGTTTTCCCCTCTGCTAATGTGGTAATTAGCATGAATACAGTTACATTTCATTAGAGTTCACGTTTGTACTGTGTGTCGCCTTATTGAATAACATAAACAATTGAGAGTGGCACAGCTGAGACAGCAGATAACTGCTGACATGCAACTAGGGGTTAAAGAGATATGTGTGTGTGTGTGTGTGTGTGTGTGTGTGTGTGTGTGTGTGTGAGTGTGTGTGTGTGTGTGTGTGTGTTTGTGTGTGTGTGTGTGTGTGTGTGTGTAGGTGCTCAGAATAGCACTGTCTAGTCTGAGGGGGGACGTCTCCTGTAGCACACTGTGTTCAGGGTCACATGATTAGACTCATAGGGTCAGAGAGGATAAGACAGCTTTCCTAGCGACACACAGGACTGGAGCTGTCTGGACATCTGCAGGAAGATGTTCCCCACGCCAGGGTTCCCCACGCCAGGGTTCCTCACACCAGGGTTCCCCACACTCTTACCTACCAGCACACGCTGTGTGTGTGTGTGTTTAGCTCAACATGAAGGACAGCAGGTACAATTCACATTCGGTGCATTCAAGGCAAATGTTTCCACACTGAAGAGCGAGCCATGTTTCACTGTGTCATCTAGTGATGTCACAGTAATGTCACCCCAGGCAGGCTACAGGCCACTCCCCCGAGGCAGGCTACAGGCCACTCCCCCGAGGCAGGCTGCAGGCCACTCCCCCGAGGCAGGCTGCAGGCCACTCCCCCGAGGCAGGCTACAGGCCACTCCCCCGAGGCAGGCTGCAGGCCACTCCCCCGAGGCAGGCTGCAGGCCACTCCCCCCGAGGCAGGCTACAGGCCACTCCCCCGAGGCAGGCTGCAGGCCACTCCCCCGAGGCAGGGTGTTTTTTGAGGTAGGGTCATATTTAGAACAGGACTACCAGCAGTTTTGCCTGTTCATTTGTGTTTAATCCTATTGCTGTGGCAACAAGACGTCCTCTCGTGTTCTTGGTGATGATATATTTACATGTACCTGTTACGTTGGGCTCAGGTAGGACGGGAATGAACACAAGTGTGACATTTGTGTTAACCCCAAGTTTTACTTCAGGGCGTCCATGGTTCCACACACACACACTTACACTCACACACACGCACACACACACACACACACACACACACACACACACACACACACACACACACACACACACACACACACACACACACACACACACACACACACACACACACACACACACACACACAGCAGGAATTCCAGCAAATATGCAGGCTGAGGGTTTTTATTCTCAAAATATGCATATTTTCAACTTTGCAAAACTCGAGGGCGAATGTTTGTACAAAAAAACAATCCATGTTTCTGTCTCTGAGAAGCCGCGTCACTCGTTTCAAACTCCAGAAGTCTGAGCGGACGTTATGTCCTCGTCCTTTGTTCGCTACGGCCTTTTCTGACCCTCTCTGCTTACCCTAGCCAGGCTCCAGGATGCGAGTTGCTGTGGGCTCACACTCAAACCTCACACTGCACGCCTCACAAATGGCAGTGACCTTTGGCCTACTTAGGTCTGCTGGCCGCTTGGTTGGGGCTTGTGTGTGGTGCGTGTGGACAGAGTGCAGTCAGTCTGTTGCCCACGGCTACGTCAGTAAAGATGAAGCAGTAGTGTGTGGTGAGGGTTGGTGAGCTGAAACATTTCTTCTGCGGTCATGTGATTACTGCACCTTGTGCTGGATATTCAGTCCCTGTGTGTCTGTCTGTGTGTCTGTCTGTGTGTCTGTCTGTGTGTCGGTCTGTGTGTCTGTGTGTCTGTCTGTGTGTCTGTCTGTGTGTCGGTCTGTGTGTCGGTCTGTGTGTCTGTCTGTGTCTGTCTGTGTGTCTGTCTGTCTGTGTGTCTGTCTGTGTGTCTGTCTGTGTGTCTGTCTGCGTGTCTGTCTGTCTGTGTGTCTGTCTGTGTGTCTGTCTGTGTGTCGGTCTGTCTGTGTGTCTGTCTGTGTGTTGGTCTGTCTGTGTGTCTGTCTGTGTGTCGGTCTGTGTGTCGGTCTGTGTGTCTGTCTGTCTGTGTGTCTGTCTGTGTGTGTGTGTCTGTCTGTCTGTGTGTCTGTCTGTCTGTCTGTCTGTCTGTGTGTCTGTCTGTCTGTGTGTCTGTCTGTCTGTCTGTCTGTGTGTCTGTCTGTGTGTTGGTCTGTCTGTCTGTCTGTGTGTCGGTCTGTGTGTCTGTCTGTCTGTCTGTGTGTCGGTCTGTGTGTCTGTTTCTCTCTATTCTCTATTCTTTTTGCTTCCTGCCTTTCCAACCTTGTTCTCTTTCACACGCATACACAGGCTAATAGCTAATAACGTCTAATACAAATATTTAAACTACCGTTTTGTCTCTTTTGTGTGTTTGTGTGTGTGTGTGTGTGTGTGAGAGAGAGAGAGAGAGAGAGAGAGAGAGAGAGAGAGAGAGAGAGAAAGGGAGAGAGTGCATGTTTGTTTGTACAGCAGTCCTGAGAGGCAGAGTGAGACTAGATCTAGGTCAGTATCAGCTGTTTAAAATGGAGCACGTGTGTCTTTGTGCTGACTCATGGCTATATTGGGGGTTCCTGCATTTAGAGGAGGGATCGTCCCTCTCTGTAAATAATACATCGCCCGGTGCTTTAAGACTCAGACACACTGAAGCACACTGTTCTTAATTCTGATTATTTACACTCTGTGTGTCTCCGTGCCTTCAGCAGGGGTGTTTGAGGTTTAAAGGAGGTTTGGCTCATTTTTGTATCGGGGATCTTTTATCAATGAAAGTGTTGCTGCTGTGGGGGTGTTTGGAATGAGCAGCTGATCTGTGTCGGGATCCAACATGTGGACAATGGACCTTATTCAAAACACTGTTTCATGATGACCTTTTGACCTCCTGCTGCATTTAGACACTGGAACTGAGAGTTTCCATGTGGCCGCTCCTAAATTAGCCATAGTGCATGTGGGTGTGTGTGTGTGTGTGTGTGTGTGTGTGTGTGTGTGTGTGTGTGTGTGTGTGTGTGTGTGTGTGTGTGTACGTGTGTGTACGTGTGTGTACGTGTGTGTACGTGTGTGCGTTATCCTGCTGGAAGTAGCCATCAGTAGATGGTACACTGTGGTCATAAAGGGATGGACATGGTCAGCAACAATACTCAGGTAGGCTGTGGTGTTGACACGATGCTTAATTGGTACTAATGGGCCCAAATTGTGCCAGGAAAATATCCCACACACCACTGCACCACCACCACCAGCCTGAACCGTTGATACAAGGCAGGATGGATCCATGCTTTCATGTTGTTGACGACAAATTCTGATCCTACCATCCAAATGTCGCAGCAGAAATCGAGACTCATCAGACCGGACAACGTTTTTACAATCTTCTATTGTCCAATTTTGGTGAACCTGTGTGAATTGTAGCCTCAGTTTCCTGTTCTTAGCTGACAGGAGTGACACCCAGTGTGGTCTTCTGCTGCTGTAGCCCATCCACCTCAACGGTCGACGTGTTGTGTGTTCAGAGATGCTCTTCTGCGTGCCTCGTTTGTAATGACTGGTTATTTGAGTCACTGTTGCCGTTCTATCAGCTCAAACCAGTCTGGCCATTCTCCTCTGACCTCTGACATCTACAAGGCATTTGTGCCCACAGAACTGCTGCTCACTGGATAGTTTCTCTTTTTCGGACCGTTCTCTGTAAAC
Organism: Brachyhypopomus gauderio; assembly: GCF_052324685.1. NCBI lineage: Eukaryota > Metazoa > Chordata > Actinopteri > Gymnotiformes > Hypopomidae > Brachyhypopomus > Brachyhypopomus gauderio. The sequence goes on from NW_027506881.1 coordinate 442,040, forward strand.
TCTAGAGACGGTTGTGCATGAAAATCCCAGTAGATCAGCAGTTTCAGCAATATTCAAACCAGCCCGTCTGGCACCAACAACCACGGCACGTTCAAAGTCACTTAAATCACCTTTCTTCCCCATTCTGATGCTTGGTTTGAACTGCAGCAGATCGTCTTGGCCATGTCTACATGACTAAATGACATGCTGCCATGTGATTGGCTGATTCAACATTTGGGACAGGTGTACCTAATAAAGTGTGTGTGTGTGTGTGTGTGTGTGTGTGTGTGTGTGTGTGTGTGTGTGTGTGTGTGTGTGTGTGTGTGTGTGTGTGTGGATCTTGAATGGACAAAGCCTTGGTCAACAATCTGAACCATAAGAGTGGAGGAAAGGTATGGGTGGGGGGGTGTACCATAAAGACAATTTTATTCACAGCTGTAGGCTTGGGTTACTCTTTACACACACTCCCTTAGTTTGATCACATTCACTTGGGTTACTCTTTACACACACTCCCTTAGTATGATCACATTCACTTGGGTTACTCTTTACACACACTCCCTTAGTATGATCACATTCACTTGGGTTACTCTTTACACACACTCCCTTAGTATGATCACATTCACTTGGGTTACTCTTTACACACACTCCCTTAGTATGATCATATTCACTTGGGTTGCTCTTTACACACACTCCCTTAGTATGATCACATGCACTTGGGTTACTCTTTACACACACTCCCTTATTATGATCACATGCACTTGGGTTACTCTTTACACACACTCCCTTAGTATGATCACATTCACTTGTTAATGATACCAAAAATGGGTGGGTGATATGGAGAGGAATCACAATACTTGTTATTTTTATGATGCAAGATACACAATGCATATCAAGGTTTTGTTAAAAATCTATTATATTGTTTAGTTTAAAATGTATCATAATTTTTAGTTTTCGAGCCAGTTCCAACATCCTGTAGTGCCACCTTAAAAAAGAAAAAAGACCTGGTGTAGGAGTCTTAAGTTAATTGTAATCTTCAAAGGGAAGGGGGTGAAATTCGACCAGCTGTTACCGTGCAGGTTGAGTTGTGTGACAGCAGTTGTTGCTCACAGGCTCACACAGGTTTACATTTTTAATTGTTTATGAAACAGACTAGAAACACTAGACCTGTGACATTTTTCTGGTGGTGAGATATACAGTAATATCACTTGGCATTAAACCAAGTGGCCCCAGACTGCCATTAAATCAGACTTTGGGCCGACGGGTGGAGATGTGCTTTATGTCATAATAAAAAAAAACATATCCTACCCACTTCAAGATTAATACTATATCCATAAAGCAAAACCTAAAACTTTTACATTTCTTGCTACATTATCTTCATAGGAGCTATCAGACAAATAAAAATGTTTTTTTTTTGTGCTGTAATAGTACAAAACTCAAAACACTACTAAACACACAAAACACTGAACTCATCCAACCACCCAAACCAAGACCATACCACAGACAATAAATAAGCACATGCAATTTTAAACCTGTGTAGCAATTAAAAGTGGAACACAACCATACCACAAGGCACCATAATTAAGAATACATAATTAAGTAATAAATAATAAATACATCAAATTAAAACAAACAAATAGCAAAGAAAAAGTTTGAAAACAAAAGAAAGAATCCAGCAATGAAGTATAATTCTGAAAATTTTCTGCAAAAAATTACACTTTATAGACAAAAACCTTACTTTTTAAACAAAAACATACTTTTTAAACAGTTTATTAGATGTTAAGAGTGGTGGGACTTTCATACAGACGTTTGTTACAGAACAGAACTTGAGCAGCAGGGGGCGATGTTGCTCCTCGAGAAACATGCACGCGTTTATTGACCAGAGAGGCTACAGCGGAAATTTCCACAGGCTGGCTTGAATGCTTGTCAAGCTTGTGTGGAGCATATTTCTTGATACCCGGGTCATTTTACATACACTCTCAGAGCATGTCAGAGATTACTGAGGCACTCATGTTGACCTGCTGGGTTCAGGATCATATGGCAAAACAAGCATGTGTGTGTGGTGTGAAGTAAGGACATTTTGGCACAGGGCCTGTCACAGTTTTGTTCCTTAAACCCCTTCCATGTAGTGTGGGACACCACCAACCCAAACCCCCCAGTGCTGTGTGAGAGACGCCAGCCTCTAGGTGTAGGCAGGGCATTGTTAAATGTGTTATGTAAGTCTTCTGTGATCTCTGTTGGTGTTGGCAGTGACTGGCTCTGGTTTAGCAATTATAGACCACTTTAAAACAGTTATTATTGCTTTGCTGTGTGTGACAGACATGTCTTACCAAATCATGCCAGGTCATGTCTCTAGATTATTCCAGTTAACTTGGTCTTCATCCTCTGTTGTTTGGATAAACATAATACCGCCTGCATTAGAACTCTTACAATTAATATAATTGAGGTCCTCCAGCCTCATATAATCCATGAAGTATTGGAGAGTTTTGTCTGTGTGTGTGTGTGTGTGTGTGTGTGTGTGTGTGTGTGTGTGTGTGTGTGTTTTTGGGATTGCACAAGACAACATTGTCGTCTTGGACATGCACCTGATTTGCTTGGCCAGGTTTTGTCCGTTAAGGGTCTAAAAGAGGGTCTGACCTCTGGCAGCCCGAAAGGTTCATCCACAATGGAACTTTGCGACACACCCTGATTTCACAATTGGCTTGGAAACTGATTCCCAGACTGAAGGAGTAAGCAGCACTGGGTGAACACGGTTCACAGCTCGGGCATGACGATGGGGTGGAACGCAGGGGCGGGGCAAGAAGGCGGGGTCTCTCCCAGAGGCCTATCAGCAGCCTTCATGCTGTTTGATTGGGAGGAGGGGTCTCCTGGTGGTGGCTCAGAGCGTCCGGGTGAGAGGAGACACCCCTGGTGGGCCAGGGCCACGTGTGACAGGGCCACGTGTGCCACGGGGCTCACGTGCACGACTCTGCCCCGAAGAGGAAGCCACGGCGCCCCTCCTCTAGACACGAGTGTCGATTTAGCGCTCTGTAGAAGTGAAAACAAAGGAAATCACAGCAGAAGTGAAATTGGCAACTGAAACAGACAGGCGTCAAAACGAGCATTTAACTCGTACGTGACTGAAGACAATATGCAGTCCACAGTTGCTCAGATCCCACGAGCTACAGCCATGGTGAAGCAAAGTGGGAATTACTGCGATGTGTCCGACTGGACTGGTCTGAGATCAGCAGCTGGTGGCACTAGTGTGCACTCAGCAGGCTGAGGCAGATCTCAGGTCAGTCTCTCTGGGCTTTGTGTTCTCAGTTCCTACCATGAACTCTCAATCGGAGAAGGAAGCATTGTTGTCTAGTATTTTTTTTGTTTTTTTCTCTCCATACACTCTATATATGTGTATATGTTAATAT
>NW_027506881.1:447919-452810 GCF_052324685.1 Brachyhypopomus gauderio
TGTGTGTGAGTGTGTGCATGTGTGTGCACGTGTGTGTGCGTGTGTGTGTGTGTGCGCGTGTGCGTGCGTGTATGTGCATGTACGTGTGTGTATGTGTCTGAGTGTGTGCACGTGTGTGTGTGTGTGTGTGTATTTTGATGATGAGTCAGTGAAATGGTGTAGTGACTGTCAGCTTTTACGCAGCAGGAAGCTTCCTATCTTCTTATCTTCTGTTGGTCTTCTCAGTCAGGAGGCTGTGGTGCGCTGGTGTAGTTAGACGTGTAGACGTAGTTTGGGGGTGATATGACTTAGAGGCCCTTTGAAACTTTGTGTCCTGTCAGGTGGTCACACCCTGGAAAAGGTCAATAGGTCAAAAGGTCGAAACCGTGTGTTTTTCGTCTTTAGTCATTATCTCTGTGCTGCTATGTGCTTGCATGACTTGAATGTTTCTGTGAACAAACTGTCCAGAATTCCTTCTGACACAGCTCACGGTGTGCTGGAACAAAGAGTCCGTCAGCAAGCTACATAAACACGCGTGCACGTCTGGAAACAATATAGAGCAGCGTGTGACGTCAGAGGAAGTGTACGGAGCAACGGACCGGGTGGAGACGGACGGAGTTCACGATGGAGGGGAACACTGAAGAAGTGAGGGGAGGGGAGAGAGAACTGATAACACACACACACACACACACACACACACACACACACAGCCAGGCTACAAACCGAGCACTGATTACATGTTTGTTTTCTGGGTCGTGATGCAGCTGTAGCTACAGCTGAGTCCACCTGAATCTGCGGGACATTGTCCTGCATGTGCGTGTGCCTCATCAGTGTCTTAATTATTCATTAGTGCTTACGTCTAATGACATAAACTCCGCCCCTTTGGCAGAAGCCGGCTGTGGTTGGCTGGCTGACCTCCCTACGCCTGTCCTTATTCCTGTGTCCTTTGGGAACTGGACTGGTGGTACTGGGCGGGCGTGGACATGCAGACCAGGGACTCAAGGCCCGTCGTCTTGGCTGATGTGTTATAGACGAAAAGCTCTAGAGAACGATGTTTTCTAGAGAACAGCATCTGTCTCGCGTCTGTATTTAGCGATGGTTTCCATGGCGGCAGCACCCGGGTCAAGGCTGATTCGGTTGTGTGGCCTGCTGTCAGGGCTTCAGACCGTGAGGGTCTGTGAGGCGGCTGACGGCCGTGAGACGGCTAACGTCTCAGCCCGTCGGTTTACACCGAAGACATTAGGCACTGTCTGCGTCTGAAACAAGTGTGCATGCTAATAATATTAATCCAAAACTCCTTCTGTGGTAAGCCAGGTAGCTCAAACTGATGCGTGATGTTGGCAGCTACCAGATCTCCACAAAGTCCATCTGAAAAGGTACAAGAAGCCTGTAGCCCCCATTGGTAGCCCCAGTTGTGTCTTGGTCAGGTGAGCTGAGTGCAGGCAAACCAGTGTGCGTTTGTGGGCGTGTCCAAGCAAGCCACACCCAGCTGCATGTGATTGGATTGTACGGTAACACTGTAACATAGCTAAATGACCTGCTAGCCCCTGACCTGCTTTTTGTAGTTTGGTGCATCATTTAAAACCACAAAATAACGACTTTAATGTAATGGGTGCAAATATTCACGTATAACCAAGGTCAGCGTAGCACGTTTCTGGGAGGGAATGTCAGAACATCTTTATTGATTGGTTATGGCTGTCACCGGCTCGTTTGCACAAAGAGCTGATCAGAGCCGAAGTTTTGTGACACTCGGACATCTCGTGTCACGTCACCATGGTCACGTTGCCGTGTACGTTGGTACGATCGGTGGAGGGGGTGGTGCCCTGCGAGGGTGGTGCCCAGCGAGGGTGGTGCCCTGCGAGGTGGTGCCCAGCGAGGGTGGTGCCCAGCGAGGGTGGTGCCCAGCGAGGTGGTGCCCAGCGAGGGTGGTGCCCTGCGAGGGTGGTGCCCAGCGAGGTGGTGCCCAGCGAGGTGGTGCCCAGCGAGGGTGGTGCCCTGCGAGGGTGGTGCCAGCGAGGGTGGTGCCCAGCGAGGGTGGTGCCCAGCGAGGGTGGTGCCCTGCGAGGGTGGTGCCCAGCGAGGGTGGTGCCCAGCGAGGGTGGTTGCCCTGCGAGGGTGGTGCCCAGCGAGGGTGGTGCCCTGCGAGGGTGGTGCACGGTGATCAGACCAGCATCACCCGTGCAAACCTCTCACGCCACAACACGGATGCATCTGAGCACACGATCCTTGGCACTCACTACCTGCTCAAAGCAGTTCAACAGAACAGCCCACAGGTGTTTTACGTGCGTCTCACCTCCTCCTCTACGGGACGTGGGCCTGCTCTCTGAACTCTTCCCCTCTACAGAATAGTGATGGCTGTCATCAGGGGTTTGAAAGGCAGGATAAACACTCTCATTATATCTCTCATTATATCTCGTGCACACACACACACACACACACCACACACACACACACACACACACACACACACACCACACACACACACACACACACACACACACTCTTATTCCTTTGGTTTGTGTGTTTGCACCCAGCCAGATGGTGATATTCCAGATGTTCGACCCAGTCGCTGACTTTTTGATTGTAGCCAAAAATGTGTTCGAGGTGCTGCTGTGTTTGTGTGGGCTGTACGTAGTAAACAATCTCATAATCTCACTCTCGTAGTCCCACTCCCACAATCCCACTCGCACTCTCACTCTCACTCTCAAATCTCACTCTCCATAATCTCACTCTCATAATCCCACTCTCGTAGTCTCACTCTCGTAGTCTCACTCTCATATCTGCTGCATTCTAGAACATATTGTGCCATACCACTGGTGTTAGTTACTGTTGTGTGTGTTTATGTTTGCGTTAGTGTTTGTGCTGACTCTAATGGGGCTAATGGGCTGGAGCTTTTGCTTATGATCAGTACACAAAAGTGCTTTCAGTGGGACCTCTGAATGAAGCCAACTCTGACTGGCTTATTCAGTAACTTGTGTGTGTGTGAGAGAGAGAGAGAGAGAGAGAGAGAGAGAGAGAGAGAGAGAGAGAGAGAGAGAGAGAGAGTAGAGAGAGAGAGTGTGAGTGTGTGTGCGCGTGCGGGCACATGTGTGTGTTTGGCCACAGTTCCTCTTTAATATAGTCAAGGGACTAGAATCTATTTATGCTAGGTTATGACCTCTCCTTCATTTACACCACATATCATTGAGAAGAAGGGGTGTGTGTGTGTGTGTGTGTGTGAGAGTGTTTGCGTGTTTGTGTGTTTGTGTGTGTGTGTGTTTGTGCTCATATGTGTGTGTGTGTGTGTGTGTGTTTGTGTGCATGCATACATTTGTGTAGAGAGCAAGCTGCAAAACAACAAGTTCTGTTCTTCACATACTCGCTGTTACTCCACCCCAACTTGCCCCCTATTGGCTGAGACATACAACCTGGCTCTGCTGCTATTGGCCAGGGCCTGACACACCTCTAGAGTTCACCTCCAGAGAATGTGTTTGTGCGAAAAAACCCAAGAACTTTCGAGCAGTTCAGAGAAATGAGAGAGGAGGCAGAAAGAAAGGAGAGAGAACGGAGAGAAGGGAGAGAAAGAGAGAAAGGGGGAGGGGGGAGAGGGAGTGGAGCATTGTGGGAGGGGGTGGGACCTGTAGAATGCAGGCGCCTCAAACATAAGCCTGGAGTGGATTCCAAAACTTCTAGGAAAGCAGAGAGCTGTGTGTTTGCGGCCCTGCGTCTGGGGGCAGGGACGGCCTGACCCACTTTACAGACATTTTTTTGCTACGTCTTCAGCGGTTTGCGCAGTACCACGCTGCTCCAAGATGTTCCAGGAACCAAGTTCCAAATATACGGCGCTGGCCAAACAGATCTGTGTTTTTCAGCGGGCTTCACGCTGGAACACAAACAAGTCGTGGGACACGCGCTCCATACCGCTAACAGAACACACGCTCCACACCGCGTGTACCGCACTCGCGCTCCACAACACATACAGGGAACCACGTGACCCCCGCCCCTGAGCCCCAGCCCCGCCCCTGAGACCCAGCCCCGCCCGGAGCCCCATGCAGCACACAGTCCACCTGTTTTACACCTTGTTTACATGGTCCAGAGCTCAATCTCCTTTGTCCACATCTCTGACAAATATGAAGGAGAAAGTTGGATGTTCTGTACACACACGTTCACACATTCAGACATTCAGGTGAGGTGGATGTGTAATGTCGTATTAGGTGAGGTGGATGTGTAATGTCGTATTAGTATTAGATGTGTCAATTCAGGTGAGGTGGATGTGTAATGTCGTATTAGGTGAGGTGGATGTGTAATGTCGTATTAGTATTAGATGTGTCACTTTAGGTGAGGTGGATGTGTAATGTCGTATTAGTGAGTGGATGTTAATGTCGTATAGTATTAGATGTGTCACTTTAGTGAGGTGGATGTGTAATGTCGTATTAGTATTAGATGTGTCACTTTAGGTGAAGGTGGATGTGTAATGTCGTATTAGGTGAGGTGGATGTGTAATGTCGTATTAGTATTAGATGTGTCAATTCAGTGAGGTGGATGTGTAATGTCGTATTAGGTGAGGTGGATGTGTAATGTCGTATTAGTATTAGATGTGTCCACTTTAGGTGAGGTGGATGTGTAATGTCGTATTAGGTGAGGTGGATGTGTAATGTCGTATTAGTATTAGATGTGTCACTTTAGGTGAGGTGGATGTGTAATGTCGTATTAGGTGAGGTGGATGTGTAATGTCGTATTAGTATTAGATGTGTCACTTTAGGTGAGGTGGATGTGTAATGTCGTATTAGTATTAGATGTGTCACTTTAGGTGAGGTGGATGTGTAATGTCGTATTGAGTATTAGATGTGTCACTTTAGGTGAGGTGGATGTGTAATCGTCGTATTAGTATTAGATTGTGTCACTTTAGGTGAGGTGGATGTTGTAATGTCGT